>NW_028007335.1:0-951 GCF_054177405.1 Leptonychotes weddellii | reverse complement strand
GGAACCCAGAGGTGCCTGTTACCCCTGCTCTCCCTGTCCAGAGAGCAGGTCTGCAGTTCCAGAAGGGCCTTCAGCCATCCCTTCAAATCTGCATGATTCATCCACACACACAGCCTCTTCTGCAGCCCAAGGGCCCGCTGCTGAATGGCTGCCCGGAGAGCTCACTCTGCCCAGTGTCCCAGAAGACGCCTCATCGCAGACCCACAGAGAGCCGGAGGACGCCCCGTGGCCGTAACCCTCAGCGTCCCTTCATCGAGTCAGCCTATTGCGATCCAGCGCTCATGATGGCTCACAGAGGGTACGGAGGTCCCCGAGGCACGAGCCGGGCCCTGCCCTCAAGGGGACTAGTCAAGTAGGTGAGACACACACAGACAAGACATTGGAATGCTATGAAATGACACAGCGTGTGTCAGGGAAGGCCTTGAGAGATGGGGAGGAGGTGGGGGGCAGACAGTGGACTGGGGGCTCTTCAGGTCAGGAGGACTGCCAAGACAAGGGACTGGTCACAGAAGGGGCAGTGGTCCTGGGGCAGCAAGCAGAGCAGTCCAGTGGGAATAGAGGTTATATGAAGTGACACTATGGGAGGGATGGCTGAGAACGTGTATTAGAACTGAGAAGCCCGTCGGTGGCTCAGTCGGTAAAGCGTCTGCCTTCGGCTCAGGTCATTATCCCAGGATCGAGCCCTGTGTTGGGCTCCCTCCTCAGTGGGGAGCCTGCTTTTCCCTCTCCCTCTGCTGCTCCCCCTGCTTATGCACTCTCTCTCTCTCTCTCCCAAATAAATGAATAAAATCTTAAAAAAAAAAAGAACTGAGAAGCCCATCAGCACTAAGGACTGTCCCTATCTGTCCTATCCATCCATGTCACTCTCCTGGTTACCTATTGCTGGGTAACAAATCACCCCAAAATTTAATGACTTAAAACTGAGTAGGCTCAACTGGGCGGTTCTCACTC
>NW_028007334.1:0-951 GCF_054177405.1 Leptonychotes weddellii | reverse complement strand
AAAAAAAAAAAGAGGCATGACAACAGTTGATCCGACCGAATGAAGCGAACTTTTTAAGTTTTAAGACTCAGGCAAGGTTTCTTTGGAGCAACTGCTATCAGACAGTGAAATCTAGAGTGAAAAACTGTGCTGGCACAATCTCTCAATCTACAAAGTCATGTTTGCTTAGGGTAAAGACAGTAACATTCACAGTACAAAGTGCTATCAGCTATGAGGTACCCATGGGAGGAATGTGCACGTCTATGTGTGTGTCCAATCTGCCAACAGCTGTTGGTTAAGTTCCACGGAACTCAACAGTTATACTGTTCTACAGTCATCCTCTGCTGAAACAATTGTAAAGAAAACCAGCAGGTATTCTTTAGTTAAAAACAATATATAATATGTCCTAAACAAAAGCTGCCCAAATCTGTTCAGTGAATGTGTTAAACATAACGCATATTTTTAATTGTAAAGGCAAAACAAAGTTACAAACAAGCAATTAAATAATATAAACAATATAATCCTAGATGATCCAACATACAACATCCTTTCCTTCCTTAGCTACCCCAACCGCCGTGTCCTATAATCCACGAAAGTATACAAATCCACTCATTCAGCTTTCCTCCTGTGGGATCTACCCCCTCTGCCTGCCATGCCCTTCTCGACCACCCTGCTTTGGCTAGCTAACTCACATCTGGTCTCCCCTCCTCCAGGCCTTCTTCCCTATCCCCTGCAAGCTGGCTCCCCCCGTCCCTGTAACATGGGCACATTATCACACTGCAACTGAAATCATCTGTTAACTGGTCTGCTTCATCCCTTAGACTGTAGTGTCTTAGAGAGCTTAACATATCTTATTTGTATTTGGAATCCTCGGTGTGTAGCACATACTGGTCAATTGAAAACTTGTTCTGCTTTATCTTTAAATGTCTTACCCTGTGTTTAAAATCTGTGGGTAACCACAATTTGTAAGAA
>NW_028007333.1:0-951 GCF_054177405.1 Leptonychotes weddellii | reverse complement strand
AGCACGTGTAAAACAAGGTCTGTCTGTCCGGCTGATGGGAATGTTGTGAGCAGAGGTCCGCAAGAACCTCACCCGGCATCTCCCCTGGCGGTGCGACTCAGCAAACACTAATTCAGTGTTTGCGGGGACAGCAGAACATAACCAGCATGAGCAATGAAAACTGTACTTTCCTTTTGAAATTTCCTATCACTGAAGACAGCACTGCTTGGATCCATTAGGACGATCTGACTCTTCTGACAGAAAGCTTATTTATCTTGTGATTGACCAAATAGGATCAGCGAAAGCGTTGACACGAGAACAGAGAAAATGTATTGTAGCCCAGAACCAACCTGTGATTTCTAACTTACATGACTCTATACTTGACCAAATGAGATAAACATCTTTTTCAAGGACACGTGGAAACCTCGTAATTACCGAACGGGTGATTTACTGTAGAAAACAAACATAGTGGCAACAATGGCATCCTTCTCCATGCCAATGGCAAGACACCGAATAGCCATTCGAGTTTTTAAATTATTTGCACTGTGTTTCACTACTATGCCATCTTCTCTCCCTCTTTTTGCTTTAAGTACGGCAGTGTGGAAACTAAGTGACTCCGTAGAAAGTGAAATTAAAATAGATTTATATCGGGAGTAACTGACAGTTTGGAGTTTGGTAGGCTATAAAAACTTGAACATTTCTCTCTTTCTATTTGGCCTTGGGGCATAAATTATTGATTGAACTGACAAACTCAGGCTGATGTAGTACAAGAGCATTTCATCAATAATCTCTCTTTTGCTTATCTAGTAGGTAACCTCGGTATTAAATAGAAAGGGGAAAGAAAAATCACATGGTGAAGATATCCATTCCCAAACTGCAGTGGATTGAAAAAGTTATAATTCCAGTTATGATTCAACTGGAGAGGAATTTCGACAGGTCTCACAAGAGAGGATGAGACTTCACGGCCAGACA
>NW_028007332.1:0-951 GCF_054177405.1 Leptonychotes weddellii | reverse complement strand
CTCCCACTCCTGGGGTGCCACGGCCAGGGAGTTGGGGGCAACTGCTGACTGCTTGCCTTGTTGGAAGTGGGGGCTGCCTCCACCCTCCAAACTGCTTCATGCTCCAGTCTGCTGGGCAGAGAAAGGAACTCAGCCCAAGCCCAGCCTGTCAGCTGCCCCGGACAGTCTGGAGGAGACAGGTAAGAATTGGAGAACACATTCATTTATTCATTCCTTCAGGAAATACTTGATATTTCCTGGTTCTCTGATATACCAGGTTCCTTAGCAGCCAGATACAACGCTGTCAATGAGGTAGACACTCTATCTTCCAGAATCACCTCACCAGACCTTTGGAAGTACCAGCACCAGTTGGGCAGCACCACCCAGCTCCAACACCTCCAAGATGTGACCCAGATTTGCAGGGCCTCTCTTCCAAGTCTTGACTAATCCAACCTTTTTGCTGTGTTCCCCCAACCCCATGTGGAGTATCTGTCCCCTGCACTTACTGTGTTAGATACCTTACTGTCTACCTCCCATTGACTCACACAGCCTGATCTCTGCTCTAGCCACTGGAGAATGAATTTGAAGTAGGTGTATAAAAGGTAATACCTCCAAGCCTATAGATCTCCTCTCAGGTATAGAACACCCTCCTGGTTTGGTTCAGCCTTTCATATGTCTATTGAGAAGCCAGTTTTCCCTCCTGTATATGAAATACTAGGACTCTCCATATGGTTTCTATACTTCCTCACTGAAACATTTTAACTAATTGACATAATTTCTCAGTGGACACTTCCTTGCCAAAGATTACTAACCATTCCTATAGGCAAGATCCATATTCTCACAACCCAAAGAAGGCCAAAGCTACAGATCACCCCCCCTCCACAGATATCTGTTGTGGTTCTTCAGTCTAAGGTGGCAGATGGGTGCCTGCAGCCAAAACAGGAGCTGGATCCCTCCAGCCTCCTGACCCCA
>NW_028007331.1:0-951 GCF_054177405.1 Leptonychotes weddellii | reverse complement strand
GAGTGAGAACCGCCCAGTTGAGCCTACTCAGTTTTAAGTCATTAAATTTTGGGGTGATTTGTTACCCAGCAATAGGTAACCAGGAGAGTGACATGGATGGATAGGACAGATAGGGACGGTCCTTAGTGCTGATGGGCTTCTCAGTTCTTTTTTTTTTTAAGATTTTATTCATTTATTTGGGAGAGAGAGAGAGAGAGTGCATAAGCAGGGGGAGCAGCAGAGGGAGAGGGAAAAGCAGGCTCCCCACTGAGGAGGGAGCCCAACACAGGGCTCGATCCTGGGATAATGACCTGAGCCGAAGGCAGACGCTTTACCGACTGAGCCACCGACGGGCTTCTCAGTTCTAATACACGTTCTCAGCCATCCCTCCCATAGTGTCATTTCATATAACCTCTATTCCCACTGGACTGCTCTGCTTGCTGCCCCAGGACCACTGCCCCTTCTGTGACCAGTCCCTTGTCTTGGCAGTCCTCCTGACCTGAAGAGCCCCCAGTCCACTGTCTGCCCCCCACCTCCTCCCCATCTCTCAAGGCCTTCCCTGACACACGCTGTGTCATTTCATAGCATTCCAATGTCTTGTCTGTGTGTGTCTCACCTACTTGACTAGTCCCCTTGAGGGCAGGGCCCGGCTCGTGCCTCGGGGACCTCCGTACCCTCTGTGAGCCATCATGAGCGCTGGATCGCAATAGGCTGACTCGATGAAGGGACGCTGAGGGTTACGGCCACGGGGCGTCCTCCGGCTCTCTGTGGGTCTGCGATGAGGCGTCTTCTGGGACACTGGGCAGAGTGAGCTCTCCGGGCAGCCATTCAGCAGCGGCCCCTTGGGCTGCAGAAGAGGCTGTGTGTGTGGATGAATCATGCAGATTTGAAGGGATGGCTGAAGGCCCTTCTGGAACTGCAGACCTGCTCTCTGGACAGGGAGAGCAGGGGTAACAGGCACCTCTGGGTTCC
>NW_028007330.1:0-12020 GCF_054177405.1 Leptonychotes weddellii | reverse complement strand
GTTGGTACAGCCACTTTGGAAAACAGTGTGGAGGTTCCTCAAAAATTTAACAATAGAGCACCTATGACCCAGCAATTGCACTACTGGGTATTTACCCCAAAGACACAGATGTAGTGAAAAGAAGGGCCATATGCACCCCAATGTTCATAGCAGCAATGTCCCCAATAGCCAAACTATGGAAAGAGCCAAGACGCCCTTCAACAGATGAATGGATAAAGAAGATGTGGCCCATATATACAATCGAATATTACTCAGCCATCAGAAAGGATGAATACCCAACTTTTACATCAACATGGATGGGACTGGAGGAGATTATGCTAAGTGAAATAAGTCAAGCAGAGAAAGTCAATTATCATATGGTTTCACTTATTTGTGAAACATAAGGAATAACATGGAGGACATTAGGAGAAGGAAGGGAAAAATGAGGGGGGGGAATTGGAAGGAGAGATGAACCATGAGAGACTATGGACCTGAGAAACAAACAGGGTTTTAGAGGGGAGGGGTTGGGGGGAGGGGTTAGTCTGGTGATGGATATTAAAGAGGGCACGTACTGAATGGAGCACTGGGTGTTATACGAAAACAATGGATCGTGGGTCACTACATCAAAAACTAATGATGGATTGTATGGTGACTAACATAACATAATAAAATTAAAAAAAGAAACAAAGTAAAACCAAGTGTTGCCAGAATGTGGTTCAGCTACAACTCTCATACACTACTGGTACGAGTATAAACTGGTAAAACCACTTTGGAAAACTGTTTGGCAAGATCTCCTAAGGCCTACCCTACCTGTAACACCCACCATGGGGTAGTCTTAGGCTGTACTAAACATTTAAACTCAGAAAATGACCACAGAACCACATTTGGCATTAATCTAACAGCATGAGAGCAAGGAAGCCAGATAATTCTTGCTCTACAACAACCAACATTTCTTACAGCAACAATAAAGGCACAGGTTCCCCACAAGGAACATGTTCAGTTACAATGGTCACTGTGCTCAGAGGAGCATAAAGCACAATATCCCAATCAGTATTTATAATTCCTTCCAATAGAGGGGCAATTTGTCAGCTGGGGATCATATTTCCCATTAAACAATGTTGCCTAGTAACATCATTAACATTCTTACCCTCAGGTTTTGGGGAAAATAAAACTAGAGATTTAATCAAAGGATGGATTCTCATCTAGCACAGGAAAGGATTTAACTTTTTTTTTTAAGATTTTATTTACTTGTCAGAGAAAGAGAGCACGCACAAGCAGGGGGAGTGGCAGGCAGAGGGAGAAGCAGGCTTCCCGCAGAGCAGGGAGCCTGACGTGGGACTCAATCCCAGGATCCTAGGATCGTGACCTGAGCCGAAGGCAGACACTAACGTATTGAGCCACCCAGGAGTCCCAGGATTTAACTTTTTATTCACACTCTGTGACCCCCAAATTCCACGCTTAGATATATGAATATATCCAACAGAAATGGAGACATATGTTCACCAAAATACAAGTATAAAAATGTTACAGCACTATTCATAACAGCCCAAAATGCCCAATATCAATGGACACAGAATTTTCCATTGCTTTCACTATTTAATATCCACACAACATAGTACTATACAGCAATGAAAACAAACTGCATCACATATATCATGGATCAATCTCCCAATATAATGGTGAGCTAAAGAAGTCAGACACAAGATACAAGATTCCATTTTTAAAAGGTTCAGAACAGGGGCGCCTGGGTGGCTCAGTCATTAAGCGTCTGCCTTTGGCTCAGGTCATGATCCCAGCGTCCTGGGATCAAGCCCCGCATCGGGCTCCCTGCTCCTCGGGAGGCCTGCTTCTCCCTCTCCCACTCCTCCTGCTTGTGTTCCTGCTCTCTCTCTCTCTCTCTGTCAAATAAATAAATAAAATCTAATAAATAAATAAATAAAATCTAATAAATAAATAGTTCAGAACAGGTAAAAGCAATTTATGGTGTTACACGTCAGAACAGGAGTTACCGGGATGGCAAGTGACTAGACTGGACCACAAGGAGAACTTAGGCATTCTGGTAAAGTTCTGGGTCTTGACCTGAATGCTGGTTATATAGACACTTTCACTTCAAAAACTCACTGAACTACAGATTTATGATTTGTACACTTTTTTTTTTTTTTAAAGAGGGAGAGGAGGTGGGGAGAAAGAGCGTGCTGGAGCATGTGCACATGCACTTGGGCAGGGGAGGGAGGGGCAGAGGGAGAATCCCAAGCAGGCTCCATCTCACAACCCTGAGATCATGATCTGAGCCAAAATCAAGAGTTGGACACTTAACTGACTGAGCCACCCAGGAGTCCCTGATTTGTACACTTTTGTATGTATGTTATACTTAAATACAATTTATATGAAAAACAAAGCAAGGAGAACTAACATCCAGAACACTAAAGTGAGGAGATCTGTAGACCAGTTCTTCAACAAAACAACTACAACTGGAGAATGGTATAAATAACTGGTCATATAAAAATCCCTGGAAACTGTCCTAGGAACATACAGCAAATGAAGAAATATTTCCCCCCAAATTTACTAAATCTCAGTAAGAAAAATGAGAATCTTCGGCACTTGAGCCACAACCTCCCCCCCACCCCCACTACCAAGCTAAACAAGATGGAGGCTCCACTCCAAGTGGGGTGGCCAAGCCAGGGCTCCATGTCTCCCCAGCTCCTGGTATAGGGCTATGGCATCCCTCTGGGAGGAACAAACTGCCAGCATGTCTTATCCCTTCCAGCTCACTGTTGCAGAGGCTGAATTCCAGGTAAGTGGACCTGAGAGACTGTCGGCTCCCTTCCTCCATCCACTTCATATGCACAGAAAGGAAGCATTACCCTAGGCACAGCAGGTAGAGAATACTAGGGCCCCATTGCCCTCATCACAGTTCATTCATAGGGCAAAGTTTCTAGGGCAGGCAAGCCAAGAAGACTGGAGGCTACTATGCCAGCCATCTGTCCTGTTCATAAAGAGAGAAGCCAGCCATTGTCTCTGCCTCTAGGTCTAGAGCACTGACTCAGATTTTGCCCAGGGAAAGAGGCAGACCGTAAGAACTGAGAGCTCCAAAGATCTCCCGCAAAGAAAATAGGTTTATTTAGAACCGAATGTGGAGAAGTCCAAGCATAACACCAGTTTGGGCACCTGACCTGGGTGGCTCAGTTGGTTAAGCGTCTGCCTTTAGCTCAGGTCATGATCTCAGGATCCTGGGATGGAGCCCGCTTCTTCCTCTCCTTCTGCCCCTCCCCTACTCTCATGGTTTTTTTTCCCTTTCTTTCTCAAATAAATAAATTAAATCTTTATTTAAAAAAAAGAGAAAATAACACAAATTTTAGTGATAAGCACTTAAGAGAAGGCTGATGGAGAGCTGTCAGCAAAATGGCAGAGCAGGCAGCTCCAAGCTCTCATCCCTCCATAGAAATAAGAAAAACCAAGCAGAAACTATCAGAGCCAACATTGTCAGAACTTTGGAAAACAAAGGTTTACAGCAACCAAGAAAATAGTGAAGCAAGAAAAAGGCAACTTCAAAACAGTAGGAAAGTTTTGTGCCATTTTTACTCTTGCCCCACCTCCTCCTCAGTGTAGTGGCAGTCTTGAAGGATATCTACATTCTGAGAATGGGACACCGGTTCTGGAGGGGGTGGAGCATACCCAGGGAAGACACAAGCTCCAAAAACACACAAGACCCCCGAACTTTCACCTTGGGCTGATTCCCTAGGCTCAGTGCAAGTCTGGCTAAGAACGGAAGAACTGCCTCCGCACTGAACCAATGTTCCAAGACAAAAAGGTGCTTTTTTTGGTTTCTTTTTGTTGTTTTTTTTAGCTCCTGACATGCAAGGAAATCTGTCAAAATGCTAACTGAAAACAAGCTAAAGCACAGAGACACAGATGACCACACACAACAAGGCATATAGTCTTTACAAAAATAGTCTGGCAAAGTTAGTAAACAAATGGACTATTACAGCCTTCAACAATCAAAAAAAAAAAATGGTAAACTGGGATGCCTGGATGGCTCAGTTCATTAAGTGTCTGCCTTCGGCTCTGGTTATGATCCCAGGATCCTGGGATGGAGCCCCACATCGGGCTCCTTGCTCAGTGGGGAGCCTGCTTCTCCCTCTGCCTGCCACTCCCCGCCCCCCCCCCCAGCTTGTGTGCTCTCTCTCTCTGACAAATAAATAAATTAAATCTTTAAGAAAAAAAAGGAAAGAAAAAAAGGTAAATTCTGGGGAAAGGGAAGACTGACTTACAGTATCACCACACTGTTACAGTCAAATGTCCAATTTTCGGGCGCCTGGGTGGCTCAGTTGGTTAAGCGACTGCCTTCAGCTCAGGTCATGATCCTGGAGTCCCAGGATCGAGTCCCACATCAGGCTCCCTGTTCAGCAGGGAGTCTGCTTCTCTCTCTGACCCTCCCCCCTCTCATGCTCTCTCTATCTCATTCTCTCTCTCAAATAAATAAATAAAATCTTCAAAAAAAAAAAAGAAAAAAAAAACAAATGTCCAATTTTCTCAAAAAAAAAAACACAAGGCATACAAAGAAACAAGAAAGTATGGACAATTCAAAGGAACAAAATAAACTAATAGAAACCATTTTTGAGGAGGTCCAGACATCAGATTTACTACCTAAAAACTTTAAAACAGCCATTTTATCAACAAATGGCACTGGGAAAACTGGGTATCTACATGTAAAAAAATGAAGTTGGACCCTTACCCCATACCATATTTAAAAAATTAACTCAAAATGAATTGAAGACCTAAATATAAGACCTATAAAGTTCCTAGAAGAAAACAGGAAAAAAGCTTCATGACATTGAAATTTAGCAAAGATTTCTTGGCTATGACACCAAAAGCACAAGCAACAAAAGCAAAAATAGACAAATAGGACTACATCAAACTTAAAAACTACTGTGCAGCAAAGGACACAATCAGCAGAGTGAAATGTCAACCTATGGTATGGGAGAAAATATTTCAAATCATATCTGATAAGGAGTTAACATCTAGAATATATAAAGAACACCAACAACTCAACAATAACAAAAAACCAAATAACCCAATTAAAAAATGAGCAGAAAAAGACTTGAATAAACATTTCTCCAAAGAAAATATACAAATGGCAAAAAAACCACATGAAAAGATGTTCAACATCATTAGTCATTAGGGAAATACAAATCAAAACCACAATGAGACAGCATCTCATACCTATTAGGATGGCTCCATTAAAAAAAAACAAAACAGGGGTGCCTGGGTGGCTCAGTGGGTTAAGCGTCTGCTTTCAGCTCAGGTCATGATCCCAGTGTCCTGGGATCAAGCCCCATGTCTGGCTCCCTGCTCAGCAGGGAGCCTGCTTCTCCCTCTCCCTCTGCTGCTCCCACTGCTTGTGCTCTCTCACGCTCTTTCTCTCAGATAAATAAATAAAATCTTTAAAAAAAAAAAAGCAAAACCCAGAAAGTAAGAAAGTAACAAGTGCTGACAAGGATATGGAAGAATGGAGTCCTTGCACATTGCTGGTGGTAATGTAAGAGTACAGCAGTCCCTCAAAAAAACCCCATAGAATTAGCATATGATCCAGCAATTCCCTTCTGGGTACATACTCAAAGAAGTTGAAAACAGGAACTCAAAAAAATACTTGTACACCACTGTTCACAGCAGCATTACTCACAATAGCCAGAAGGTATAAATAACCCAAGTGTCCACTAATAAACAAAATGTGGTAAATACATTCAAGGGAATATTCAGCCATAGAAAAGAACGAAACTCTTTTTTTTTTTTTTTTTTTTAAGTAAGCACCATGCTGGGCATGGAGCCCAACGAGGGGCTTGAACTCATGACCCTGAGATCAAGACCTGAGCTGAGATCAAGGGCTGGATGCTTAACCAACTGAGCCACCCAGGCGCCCCAGAAAGGAATGAAATTCTAACACATGCTACAATATGGATGAACCTTAAAGACATCTAAGTGAAATAAGCAAGACACAAAAGGACAAATACTATGATTCTGCTTATATGAGATACCTAAAGTGGTCAAATTCATAGAAACAGGAAGTAGAATGGTGGTTAAAAGGGCTGGAGGGAGAAGGAACTGGAGAGTTACTATTTAATGGGTATGGAGTTTCAGTTTGGGAAGATGTAAAGAGTTCTGGAGAAGGATGGTGGTGATGATTGTACACCTGTGTGACTATACTTAATGCCACTGAACTGTACACTTAAAAACAGTGGAAATGGTAAATTTTGTGATGCATACTCTACCACAATTAAAAAGACACAGACACTAGAAAAATAAATTAAAAATAATAAATTAATTAATTAAAAAGACACAGATACTAAGATACCACTTCACACCTACTAGGATGGCTATTTTAAAAATAAAAATAAAAAACACCAAAAAACCAGAAGATAAGTGTTGGTGAGGATGTGGAGAAACTGGAACCATTATACATTGCAGGTGGGAATGCAGAATGGCACAGCCCCGTGGAAAAGTTTGGCAGTTCCTCAAAAAGTTAAACATAGAATTACCATATGAGGAATGCCTGGGTGGCTCAGTCGGTTAAGCGTCTGCCTTCAGCTCAGGTCACGATCCCAGAGTCCTGGGATTGAGTCCCGCACTGGGCTCCTTGCTCAGCGGGGAGCCTGCTTCTCCCTCTGCCTGCTCTGCCTGTTCTGCCTGCAGCTCTCCCTGCTTGTGCTCTGACAAATAAATAAAATCTTTTTAAAAGAATTTATCCTTTCTACCTTTATTAAAAAAAAAAAAGAATTACCATATGATCCAGCACTTCCACTCCTAGGGTACATACATACACAAAAGAACAGGAAATGTTCAAATACTTATACATGAATATTTATATCAGCACTATTCAAATAGCCAAAAGATGTAAACAACTCAAATGTCCATCAATGGATGAAGATATAAACAAAATACAATACAATCCATAAAATAAAACATTATTCAGCTCTATAAAGGAATGAAGGACTAATACATGTTACAACCGTGTATAACCGTGGAAACAACAACTGAAAGAAGTCGGACACAACAGATCACATAATGTATGAATACACTTGTATGAAATATCTAGAACAAGCAATTTCACAGACACAAAGTCAACAGACACTTGGGAAGAAAGGATGGGAAAGGAGAAAAATGGAGAGTCACTGCCTAATGGTTAAAGAATTTGGGGTGATGAAAAAGTTTTGGAGGGGCACCTGGGTGACTCAGTCAGTTAAGTGCCTTCAGCTCAGGTCATGATCCCAAGGTCCTGGGATGGAGTCCTGCACCAGGATCCCTGCTCAGCGAGGACTCTGCTTCTCCCTCTCCCTCTCTGCCGCCCCCCCCCCCCCGCCCCGTGCATGCTCTCTCTCAAGTAAATAAATAAAATCTTAAAAAAAAAAAAAGTTTTGGAAACATAGTGATGATGGTTGTACATTGTGAATATAATTACTGCCATTGAATTGTGCACTTAAAAGGTTAAAATGGCAAATTTTATGCTATATAAGAGCGCCTGGATGGCTTAGTCGTTGGGCGTCTGCCTTTGGCTCAGGTCATGATCCCGGGGTCCCGGGATCGAGCCCCACATCGGGCTCCCTGCTCAGCGGGAAGCCTGCTTCTCATTCTCCCACTCTCCCTGCTTGTGTGCCTTCTCTCGTTATCTCTCTGTCAAATAAATAAATCTTAAAAAAAAAAAAAAAATTTATGCTATATATATTTTACAATTCTGAAAAACCTAATGATGTGAAATACCAAAACCAGTGAACTGTACACTTAAAATGTATCAATTCTATGTGCAGATATCAATAAAGCAGTTTTAATAAAGTGTAACTACTGTTGAAAACATCATTAAATGGCAAATATGTTATATATATTTAGCACAATAAAAGTAATTCCCAAAAAAAGGCAGGTACACCAGAGCACAGGCACCATATTCAAAGCCTAGACAAGAAACACTGCTCGGCTTATTGATCACATTAAGTGTGCTAGAGTCAAGTGTTCAGTATGGGGCACAGTGAATAGCTGCTGAGTCTACAGGATGGAGGGCTTTAAATAAGAATAACTGAACTAGATGGAACTGGTCACTGAAAGCTAGTTGAGGTTCACCGCATGCTTAAGGGAAGAATTAAATGAATGGAGATGTAGTGCTGTAATCAAGTAAGTTAAGGAAATAACTGGGGCTTCTGGGTGGCTCAGCTGGATAAGCCACTGCCTTCAGCTCGGGTCATGGTCCCGGGGTCCTGGGATCAAGTCCCCCATCAGGCTCCCCCTGCTCTGCAGGGAGCCTGCTTCTTCCTCTCCCTCTGCCTGCTGCTCCCCCTGCCTGTGTTCTGTGTGTGCGCGTAAATAAATAAATAAATAAATAAAATCTTTTTAAAAAAAGAACTGAAAGTTCTTTATGGAGTTCAGTAATACAGGAATCCAGTGCTTTTTGTACTTCTGGGGTTGCTCTACTGACTACTGCTTATCTGTGAATATTTATATAACTTTCACATGACTGAAGGCTCCATGTGGGCCATTCTTCTGGGTTTGTTTCTTTGTTGTCATTTTCAACCCAACAAACAACTGAACACAGCCTGGGCATTCTAACAATGAACAAAATGTTACCATCGACCTCAATCAACATGTTGGGGCCCATAAAACCCAAATCCCCGAGAAAAATTTAGACAAGTATTAATCGGCTTTTTATCCTTTTCGAAAATGGATTAGCGGTGATTCACTTTTTAAAGGATTTTGATTTTTCAGACAACACGCACGCTGGGTTTTACTCACCGATTTCCTCTGATTCCTGCCCAGAAACTCTAAGCTTGCATTCCTTTGGATAGTGTTTTTGGATTAATTCCCACAGTTCCATGTTGACAAGAGAATTTCTTCGGGTATGGTATCGGGTCCACGAAGAGACCCGGCGGCGACAGAAGGGACAGCATAAACTCGCCTTTTCGACAGTCGATTGGAAGCATGGGTTACAGAGCGTGTGGTTACAAGGCAGTGTTACGGGCTCGATTAGGATTTCCACACAGATGCGGCACTGGCATTCCGACAAGGAGGGGATGGCGGTTTTGGGTACAGCCATTTTAATATGCTAAAAAGGCATGCTCAATATCAATACCTGAAAGAGAGAGAATCTTATTTCCGGCCCAACTACGAAGAAAGGAAATAAACACCTTTGTGTTTAATATTATGCCCAGCAGCGTATCAGAATTCAGAGACTGGGAGCATCACACAACGTCTTGAAGCAAAAAGGCGCTCTGCGATCCAGGGAAACAGGACTACTCTGGAAGGCGGCGTATTTATCCATGTTTAAGACAAATGTCGGGTAAGGAAACGAACCTTTCCGTCGGGAGACCTAGGCTGCTCCGAGGCATTAACACAACCGTTGTGGCAAGGCTGGCAGTGCGCTCCAGCTCTCCCGCGCGGCGGGAGGTACGCGCCAAGTTCCCCTCCTCCCTCTTACCAGCTGAGGGTGCTCCCTTAGCTCCCGGCAGCCAAGCCCGAGGCCGCCCAGGCCCGAAGCTTCGGGGCCTCAGCTCCGAGAAGAACGCTGTTTCCGCCCGGACGCCGAGCTGCGCGGGAGCAGGACTTCCGTTTTACCGTTGTTGTGGCGGCAGCACGCGAGCCCCCACATTCCAGCTTTCGTGCACCTGGAGCCGTTTACCGGCGCTCTGAGACCACAGTCCCCTTCCTTAGGTCAGCCAAAAATACCTAATCTTAGCAGTGGTGCCGTAGCAACCCGACAAGTCTAGTGACGTCACAACTGCCCACCCAAACGGCCCCTCCCACCCAGAGAACGACCCAAGGGCCGACACAGCTGACGTTAGGCGGGGCGGGACTTCCGGGTCCTGTGAGCGCCGCCCGCCCCGCCCCGGCCCGCTCCCTGCCCGGTGGAGGGCCCTCCCCTCGCGTTGCAGTGCCTTTCGCTGCGGAAACTCCTGAGTGTCGTGAGGATGATCTCTGGCAGAAAAAGGGAAGCCTCGAGACAAATTAAAGACCAAACAGAAATTTTAAAAATTCTTCCCTCTTCTTAAAATTCTAGTCCTCAGGCTACTATTCTGTTTCTGCTATCTTGTACCAAACCTCTTAGGTCGCTTTCTAGAGTTCTTAGGAAGCATCTCCTAGGTTGATCTCCTAGAAAGGATGTGGCCAGAGAATTCGCAAACTTGATACAGTTTAACACGCACTGCCACTGCCTTCTCTGACACACCCCTTCTGAAGTCTGAGACCTAGAGATAGGTTGTTTTAAGATTGCCTTCCCTTCTAAGTGTTGTCCAAAACTGACTTCTTGTGTTCTGGGGCCGAAATTTGTAAGGCAAAGACAGAGCTTGGGTATAAAGAAGGAAGATAGTTTATTGCTTCGCCGGGCGAAGGAGGCTGCAGCAGGCTGATGCCTCCAAGACTGCAAGCCCGCCCAGGGCAAAAGGCTGAGGGATTCGGTAGGCATTACAGGATCTGGGCAGTTTCGACAGGAATCTGGTACGTGCTGTCCCCACGTTTTTTATGTTTTCAAGGTGGTCTCAGGACTAGCGCTGCCATGGGCCATCCAAGTCTCATTACTAAGTATCTACATCACCCAGTTCTTGGAACAAAAGGTTCTACAGAAAAACAAGTGAAAGGGAGGGGAGGCCTCAAGAATGAGGAAGAGTTGGGCGCCTGGGTGGCTCAGTTGGTTAGGCGACTGCCTTCGGCTCAGGTCGTGATCCCGGAGTCCCTGGATCGAGTCCCGCATCGGGCTCCCTGCTCGGCGGGGAGTCTGCTTCTCCCTCTGACCCTCCCCCCTCTCATGTGCTCTCTCTCATTCTCTATCTCTCAAATAAATAAATAAAATCTTTAAAAAAAAAAAAAGAATGAGGAAGAGAACAATTCGTGCAGTTTAAAGTCAAAATTTGCTGAAGCATTAGTGTATCCATCTTAATTTCCATCCATTCATTTCTTCTTTATTTTTATTTTTTAAATCATGTTATTAATTTTTTTAATATTTGTTTCAGGGGTACAGGTCTGTGATTCATCAGTCTTATATAATACCCAGTGCTCATTACAACACATACCGTCCCCAGTGTCTATCACCCAGCCACCCCATTCCCCCACTGCCCTCCCCTCCAGCAATCCTCAGTTTGCTTCCTAAGATTTAGAGTCTCTTATGGTTTGTCTCCCTCTCTGGTTTCATCTTTTTTCATTTTTTCCTCTCTTCCTGTATGATCCTCTGCCTTGTTTCTTAAATTCCATATATCAGTGAGATTATATGATGATTGTCTTTCTCTGATTGACTTATTTCGCTTAGCATAATACCCTCTAGTTCCATCCACGTCCTTGCAAATGACAAGATTTCATTTTTGATGGCTGCGTAACATTCCATTATATATATATATTTCATTGTATATATATTACCACATCTTCTTTACCCATTCATCTGTTGATGGACATCTAGGCTCTTTCCATAGTTTGGCTATTATGGACATTGCTGCTATAAACATTGGGGTGCAGGTGCCCCTTCAGATCACTACATTTGTATCTTTGGGGTAAATACCCAGTAGTGCAATTGCTGGGTCCTAGGGTAGTTCTATTTTTAACCTTTTGAGGAACCTCCATACTGTTTTCCAGAGTGGCTGCACCAGCTTGCATTCCCACCAACAGTGTAGGAGGGTTCCCCTTTCTCTGCATCTTTGCCAACATCTGTCGTTTCCTGACTTGTTAAGGTTAGCCATTCTGACCAGTATGAGGTAGTTTCTCATTGAGGTTTTGATCTGTATTTCCCTGATACCGAGTGATGTTGTGCACTTTTTCATGTGTCTGTTAACCATTTGGATATTTTCTTTGCAGAAATGTCTGTTCATGGGGCGCCTGGGTGGCTCAGATGGTTAAGCGTCTGCCTTCAGCTCAGGTCATGATCCCAGGGTCCTGGGATTGAGTCCTGCACTGGGCTCCTTGCTCAGCGGGGAGCCTGCTTCTCCCTCTCCTTCTGCCTCTCCCCCTGCTCATGCTCTCTCTCTCTCGGTATCTCTGTGTCTCAAATGAATAAATAAAATCTTAAAAAAAAAAAAAAA
>NW_028007329.1:0-951 GCF_054177405.1 Leptonychotes weddellii | reverse complement strand
AATGGCATGATATGTAAATGTTAATTAACAGACCTGAAGAAATGTGTTTTGTTTTGTTTTTTTTCTTTAGCCTGGAAGAACAGGATTACTTGGTTGGTTGGTTGGTTGTAGGTATGAAGATGTTTATCACACATTTTTATTTCATAATTTTCTTTTTGTATAGTCAGTGGGGCTTAACAGAGAATTTTAGTATATTGCCAGCTTGGCTGACTAATATTTAGAAAAATCTGAACATGTCTGTTACCTTGGTAGGATAGGTACTCCAGAAGCCTGTCTGCATGAAATTTTCTGAACATCCTTAAAGAAGGATGGTGAACTTAATGCCGTGAAGAAAAGGGGAAAAAAGAGTTGGATGGGTGAACAATTCTAAGTATTAGTCATATCCTGTGTCCTGGCCAAACCAACATCTGTCTCCTCTTTTAGTCCTACAAATCAGAGGACCTGTAAATCAAGCAAGCATGCAAATAAAAATAACCCTGAAAGAACCTAGACACCTAAAACCATATAAAACAAATATTATTGCTTTGGAACAGATCTAACAGATCACAACACAAAGGAAGACATATATTCTTCCCCACTTTGCAATAGACCACAAAAAGCTTTGACTCATTGAAAACTTCAGTGCAAAGAGCTGGTGGGTAAACACTGACAGGCCCTGGTGGGAAACAAACTGCATTTCAAAGCACAAATTATTGGTTAATGCATTTGAAAGATATACTGGAGATTACACATACACACACATATATAACTGAGGGCATTGGAGGCCAGTGTGACTGAAGGTCAAGATCTTAAAGCATATCTTTTCTGTCTAGTAGCTGTTTATAACTACTCGTCTATGTTAGAGTTTTGTTTCCATATCATGGAGGAAATAGGAAGTCCAGCACCCCTGGATTGCATTTGAACCCATTTTGTTTGAAAAGTGAGAACTAGAAATTAGTAGAACTATTTTCA
>NW_028007328.1:0-951 GCF_054177405.1 Leptonychotes weddellii | reverse complement strand
TGGAAATTTGCAGTTGAGTTTTACGGGAGGTCAAACAAGGCAAAAGCCCAAGCTTCTGCCCAGAGTAAATGCTTTCAAAAACAATAAGCCTGTTTCTCCCAGCAGAAGTTCGCTTGAAATCACAAGGCCAGCCAGCTTGACGAGCTCCCTCACCCAATCCCACACATGCTGGCCTCCTGTACCCCAGATTGGGGCTTTGGGGACTTCCTTTAACCTCAGGCCAAAGACGAGTCGAGCTGAGAGGACGCTGGACTGCCCCGTGGTGTCCTCTCCCCAACCCCGTGGCTGTGACATCAGTTCCCAGGTCCCTGGTCATTGCTGGGCTGAAGCCTGCACGTGGCTTCCCAAGTTCCCTCACTTGGAGGCAGGAGGGCCGAGAAGCAGCCTGTGAGCCCCAGAGGGAGAACAACACCCCGCTTCCTGGAGCCTCAACTCTGAATGGGTTGGAGGAAAATGAGTTTGTAGACCACAAGTCTTAGGAGTGAGCCAGCCCAAAGCCCCGCTGGGCCCCTGGCATGGCTGTGGGGGACAGATGCTTCTTCCCAGGGTTCCCCGGGCCACCATCGCCCTGCCAGTGACAACGCCCATCCACCACGTCCTGTCAGAACGCTCAAGCAAAGTCGTCGGGAGGTGGACGTGAGGCTTTAACTTCCTCCATCACCTCGTGTTAAAAAGAAACTGCCGGCTCCCACCAGAACCAGCTGCCATCGGGCAGCCTGCTCTTCGCCCAGTCCTCACCCCCATCCTGCTCTGCCATGTTTATTCTCCTACTCTGGTCCCTGCTGTCCCCTCATCAGGAAAACTCTCCATCTCTCCTCATCGCCATAAACTGAACTTCCTTGGCGGTCCAGTTAAAATTGACCACTTGCATGAGACCCCACCTTATGGCTCCAAGACACCACCAATCTTTCCTGCCAAAAAGAACATTCCCTTACAGGAGAGGCCAGATAG
>NW_028007327.1:0-951 GCF_054177405.1 Leptonychotes weddellii | reverse complement strand
CTCCCACTCCTGGGGTGCCACGGCCAGGGAGTTGGGGGCAACTGCTGACTGCTTGCCTTGTTGGAAGTGGGGGCTGCCTCCACCCTCCAAACTGCTTCATGCTCCAGTCTGCTGGGCAGAGAAAGGAACTCAGCCCAAGCCCAGCCTGTCAGCTGCCCCGGACAGACTGGAGGAGACAGGTAAGAATTGGAGAACACATTCATTTATTCATTCCTTCAGGAAATACTTGATATTTCCTGGTTCTCTGATATACCAGGTTCCTTAGCAGCCAGATACAACGCTGTCAATGAGGTAGACACTCTATCTTCCAGAATCACCTCACCAGACCTTTGGAAGTACCAGCACCAGTTGGGCAGCACCACCCAGCTCCAACACCTCCAAGATGTGACCCAGATTTGCAGGGCCTCTCTTCCAAGTCTTGACTAATCCAACCTTTTTGCTGTGTTCCCCCAACCCCATGTGGAGTATCTGTCCCCTGCACTTACTGTGTTAGATACCTTACTGTCTACCTCCCATTGACTCACACAGCCTGATCTCTGCTCTAGCCACTGGAGAATGAATTTGAAGTAGGTGTATAAAAGGTTAATACCTCCAAGCCTATAGATCTCCTCTCAGGTATAGAACACCCTCCTGGTTTGGTTCAGCCTTTCATATGTCTATTGAGAAGCCAGTTTTCCCTCCTGTATATGAAATACTAGGACTCTCCATATGGTTTCTATACTTCCTTACTGAAACATTTTAACTAATTGACATAATTTCTCAGTGGACACTTCCTTGCCGAAGATTACTAACCATTCCTATAGGCAAGATCCATATTCTCACAACCCAAAGAAGGCCAAAGCCACAGATCACCCCCCTCCACAGATATCTGTTGTGGTTCTTCAGTCTAAGGTGGCAGATGGGTGCCTGCAGCCAAAACAGGAGCTGGATCCCTCCAGCCTCCTGACCCCA
>NW_028007326.1:0-951 GCF_054177405.1 Leptonychotes weddellii | reverse complement strand
TGGTGGTGATGATGATGGTGATGAGGGTGATGGTGGTGATGATGGTGATGATGATGGTGATGGTTATGGTGATGGTGGTGGTGATGGTAGTGATGGTGATGGTGGTGAGGATGATGGTGATGAGGGTGATGGTGGTGATGGTGATGGTGGTGATGGTGATGGTGGTGATGATGGTGATGAAGGTGGTGGTGGTGATGATGATGGTGATGAGGGTGATGGTGGTGAGGATGGTGATGAAGATGGTGGTGATGATGATGGTGATGAAGGTGGTGGTGGTGATGATGATGGTGATGAGGGTGATGGTGGTGAGGATGGTGATGATGAAGGTGATGGTGGTCATGGTGGTGGTGATGATGATGGTGATGAGGGTGATGGTGGTGAGGATGGTGATGATGAAGGTGATGGTGATCATGGTGGTGGTGATGATGATGGTGATGGTGGTGGTGATGGTGGTGGCAAGGTGATGTTGATGGTGGTCACGATGATGGTGGTGATGGGATGATGAGGGTGATGATGGTGACAATGGTGATGGTCTTCATGGTGATGGTGGTGGTGGTGATGGTATAGAAATGTTACAACAAAACTTTTCAACTACTCCAGGTAATCAGGAAGAAATAGGATAAAAAGAGAAAATCTAATTTTAGGCAATAGTTTTAACCTGCTTTTATTCCCAGATTTGTGAACAATTTAACAAGTATCAAAATGCCCTGATTTGGGTTTCATTTATTCACCTGACCCCTGCCCGTCCTCTGCTAACAACTGGTCTCCTTTAGAGCATTCGTTGAATATTTGTGGGTATGGACTCCATCCCAGGAGCAGTGTTGGATCTGGGGACGTAGTTGTGCCCAGGAGAGAGCCAACCCATTCCCGGGATACAGGCACTGTGCTGCTTGGCAACGTGTCTCCATCCTCACACCTTACGCTCTGCGGCACCGTGTGCGTTTTCGAGTA
>NW_028007325.1:0-951 GCF_054177405.1 Leptonychotes weddellii | reverse complement strand
AAACAAGCCCAAAGTTAATAGAAGGAAGGAAATAATAAAGATCAGTGTAGAAATAAATGAAATAGAGACAAAACAAAAACAATTAGATCAATGAAACCAACAGCTAGTTCTTTGAAAAGATAAATAAAATCAATAAACCTTTGTCCAGACTCATTAAGAAAAAAAGAGAGAAGAAAAAAAAAATAAAAGAAGAAATGGAAAGGGGGGAATTCATAACCAACAACACAATCTTCCAACACTGAATCATGAAGAAATGGAGAATCGGAACAGACCGATTACAAGTAATGAATTGAATCACAATCAAAAAACACCCAACAGAAGTCCAGGACCAGATGGCTTCGCAGGTGGACACTATCAAACATTCAAAAAAGATTTAATACTTATTATTCTCAAACTATTCCAAAAAATAGAAGAGGAGGAATGCTTCCAAATTTATTCTATGAGGACAGCATTACCCTGATATCCAAACCAGACACTACAAGAAAGAAAATTATGGACCAATATCCCTGATAAACATAGGTAGAAAAATCCTCAACAAAATATTAGCAAACCAAATCCAACAATACAATAAAAGGATCATTTACCATCAACAAGTGAGATTTATTTCAGGAATGCAAGGATGGTTCAACATCTGCAAATTAATCAATGTAATATACCATATTAACAAAATGAAGGAAAAAACAATATGATCATCTCAATAGGTGCAGAAAGGCATTCAACAAAATAACATCCACTCTTGATAAACACTCAACAAATTGGTTTCAGAAGGGACATACCTCAACCTAATAAAGGCCATATAGGACAAAGCCACAGCTAACAAACTCAATTGTGAACAGCTGAAACATTTTCCTCTAAGAAGAGACTTTTTGTGCTTCAAAGGACATTATCAGGGGACACCTGGGTGGCTCAGTTGGTTAAGCATCTGCCTTTGGCTCAGGTCATGATCCCAGC
>NW_028007324.1:0-951 GCF_054177405.1 Leptonychotes weddellii | reverse complement strand
TCGTTAAGTGTCTGCCTTTGGCTCAGGCCGTGATCCCGGGGTCCTGGGATCGAGCCCCGCATTGGGTTCCCTGCTCCACAGGAAGCCTGCTTCTCCCTCTCTCGCTCCCCCTGCTTGTGTTCCCTCTCTCGCTGTCTCTCTCTGTCAAATAAATAAATAAAATCTTAAAAAAACAAACAAACCAGAAAGCAGACTGGGGGTTACCAGAGGACAGAAGGAGCAGGGAATGGGGAAGTGACTATTTAATAGGTGTGGGGTTTTCTTTTGGGGTAAAGAAAATGTTTTGGAACTTGAGATAGTAGTTGCACAACACTATAAATGTTCTAAATGCCACTGAACTGTACATTTTAAATTGGTTTTTTTTTTTATTTGGTAATCTTATGTCATGTGAATTTGACCTCAATAATTAAAAAATCTGAGCACAAACACAGAAAGCAATAGACCTCAATTTTAGATGCTCCAGATATTCTCTCTCTATATACATATACTCTCTAAAAATTATACTTTACCTTTTCACTCTGTGCCTCTTGTTGTTTTTTTCTGACAAGTTTTTGCCTTTTCTCATTCTTCTCTTCTTCTTCTAGGACAGCAAAACATAAAAGTGCTTTTTAATTCCCAACTATGATAAACTGAATGCTCTTTTCTCTGAAAATACTCTGTAGATAAAACATTTTGGGAGAGACAAGCCTTCAAAAAACAGACTATAATTTTTGAAATAATGAAAATGAGATATATGCAGATAGTTCAAACAAAGAAATCTACAAGTAAAATCTATAAAGAAAAGGCCTGTCCTGAAACAAAAGTTCTCTGACATGTACTAATATTGTATGTTATAGTTTTGGAGAGGAGGCTTCAAGAATGATTATGGGGGGCAGCTGGGTGGCTGAGTCAGTTAAGCGTCTGCTTTTGGCTCAGGTCATGATCTCAGGGTCCTGGGATCGAGTCCCACAT
>NW_028007323.1:0-951 GCF_054177405.1 Leptonychotes weddellii | reverse complement strand
GGCTCAGGTCATGATCCTGGGGTCCTGGGATCGAGCCCCGCATCAGGCTCCCTGCTCAGCCGGAAGCCTGCTTCTCCCTCTCCCACTCCCCCTACTTGTGTTCCCCCTCACGCTGTCTCTCTCTCTCCCTGTCAATTAAATAAATAAATAAATATTTTTAAAAAATCAGTTTACAAACTGTGATGCACTATATGAACAACTTTTCATTTGGGGGTAATTAATTTAATAACATAACTGAGAATCTGACTTTTAACAAAGGAGTAGTTCTTAAAATTTAGAGATTTGAAGAGTGTTTTGGTGGCTCAAGCATACAACTCTTGGTTTGGGTCAGGTCATTATCTCAAGGTCATGGGATCGAGCCCCGCGTTGGGCTCCACACTCAGCGGGGAGTCTGCTTGAGATTCTCTCCCTCTGCCCCTCCCTTGACTCACATGCACTCTCTCTCTCAAATAAATAAATCTTTTTTAAAAAAAGAGAGATTTAGGGATTTGACTCTGAATGAATAAAAATAATGCAATGACATCATTAGTTAAAAATTTTATCATTGTTGATTAAAAATAAAAAAACATAAATAAAATAAAAATTAAAAAATTTATCATGAGGCAATTCAGACTCACCACAATGTGTGGCATTTCTCAGACATTCACTGTCACAGTGCAGCTTGACTGTCTTGCAGACAACCTCAATATTATTTTTGAATTGGCAGAGACAGCAGGCCATATGGCTAGGTAAAATCCTATAAATGGAAACATAGAGAATTAAATTAGTGCTAAAGGAGTTACTTGAGTAGGCATGCCAAGGGCATCACAGGGCTGTGCAAAAAGGAATTCTTGAGGCATATGGCCTGGATGTTTGGGTAGGGACCAGTTGGCCAATTGCTGCTCTTGAATATTGTAAATAAATAGAAGGACAGAGGTGTCCAACAGAAAGGTAAGGATGGTAGGGGGTATG
>NW_028007322.1:0-951 GCF_054177405.1 Leptonychotes weddellii | reverse complement strand
TAAACAGTTCTTTTTCAAAGAAATGTAGAACTAAAATATTCCTAAAGGTCACATGCCATCTCTTCAGCCCATTTAAGGCTTCTGAAATGCCAGTCTGAAGTAAAATAACTACCTCTCCAGAAGAGTCATTCCATTAGAGAGCCAACTAACATCAGTACAGAGATAAATGGGTGAACAGAAAATTGATTTTACACTTGTGCTGTAAGTGTGGTCAAATGTTATAGGCCAGCACATCAAATAGGATTTCAAAGAATTGCTGTGCCTGGAAAATAACAACATAAGAGGATGTGGTTAAATACAGCTTAATAATGGGTCTGATGTGCTCAGTGTACAGTAAAATATTTATTTACTCTTTCTGTTTGTAATATGACACATTCATATATCACTTCTCTTTTTGTTAATAAATTTATTATTTCACTGTTCCTGTAACTAGTACCTTTCATCTCTACTCATGTTATCACACATACCCAGAGGAATGCAAGCATGTAGCAGCAATGATTTATATTTTGTTTGATTTAAAACTTACAGATTGTGCCTAATAAAGATATTTTAATTAAATTTTGTTTTACATGATGCCAGGTCCACATACAAATATTATCCAGATCAAAATATTAAAGAACTATTTATCAAAACTAGTGAAGTTAATTAGATCCACTGGAAGCACAAAATGGATGTTGCCTTTCAACTTTCTGTGATTCCTTTGGCTCCTCTGTGATGTTTAAGTTGCTATAATGCTCAGATGGGACCCACCGTTTCTTTTCAGGTGTTTTTGACCTCACTGTGGTTGAATAACGTCAGGTATGATGAATGTGATACACCGTGTTCCTTCCTCACTGTACTAAAGAGTCTCTGGGGTAAGTAGAAAGCTGGGCAATGACATTTTTAAAAGCCTTGGTGTGCTCTTGGCAGCTTAACAAGAAAGTCATGGCTAATATTTTTTTCTCTTATAGA
>NW_028007321.1:0-951 GCF_054177405.1 Leptonychotes weddellii | reverse complement strand
TTTTTTTTTTTTTAAAGATTTTATTTATTTATTTGAGAGAGAGAGAATGAGAGAGAGCACATGAGAAGGGGGAGGGTCAGAGGGAGAAGCAGACTCCCTGCCGAGCAGGGAGCCCGATGTGGGACTCGATCCAGGGACTCCAGGATCATGACCTGAGCCGAAGGCAGTCGCTTAACCAACTGAGCCACCCAGGCGCCCGAGAATCAGTCTTTTTAAAGGTGACAGGATAGCACAGTGTCCAGCTTACAGGAGGCACTCCGTAAGTGATTGATTGCTTATTACTAAGCCAGTTGGATACTCATTTCAGAACACAGCGGCATCTCGCACAATACAAAGCCTGCTTGGGAAACCCGAATACAGTTGACCTCCGAACATCACGGGTTTGAACTATGTGGGTCCACTTACACTCGTGTTTTTTTGGATAAATACACTAAAGAACTATAAATGTATTTTCTTTGTGATTTTCATAATAACATTTCCTTTTCTCTAGCTTACTTTATTGTAAGAACACAATGTGTAATACACGTAACATGCAAAACGTGTGTTAATTGACTGAGGTATCGGTAAGACTTCCGGTCAAACAGGATGCTATTAGTGGTTGTTTCGGGAGAGTCAAAAGTTATACACAGAGTTTCAACTGTTTGGGGGGGGTCAGCAGCTGACATTACAGTAGACTCTTGTAATACATATAGATCTGCTTGCTAAAAATCATTTAAAAATGGTAGTACAGGCCCCTGAGTGGCTCAGTCGGTCGAATGACCAGACTCCTTAGTTTTTAGCTAAGGTCCTGATCTCATGGGTTGTGGGATGGAGCCTCACATTGGGCTCCGCGCTCAGCTGCGGGGTCTGCTTGGGGATTCTCTCCCTCTGCCCCTCCCCCAAGTGTCTGTGCACACACGCTCTCTGTCTCTCTCTCTCTCTAAAATGAATAAAATAAATCTTAAAAAAAAA
>NW_028007320.1:0-951 GCF_054177405.1 Leptonychotes weddellii | reverse complement strand
ACTGAGGGTTGCTGGAGTGGTGGGGGGTGGGAGGGATGTGGTGGCTGGGTGATAGACATTGGGGAGGGTATGTGCTATGGTGAGTGCTATGAATTGTGTAAGATTATTGAATCACAGACCTGTACCTCTGAAACAAATAATACATTATATGTTAAAAAAAAAAAAAAAAGAAGATAGTAGGAAGGGAAAAATGAAGGGGGGGGAGTCGGAGGGGGAGACGAATCATGAGAGACTACGGACTCTGAGAAACAAACTGAGGGGTCTAGAGGGGAGGGAAGTGGGGGGATGGGTTAACCTGGTGGTCGGTATTAAAGAGGGCATGTATTGAATGGAGCACTGGGTGTTATACGCAAACAATGAATCATGAAACACTACATCAAAAACTAATGATGTAATGTACGGTGATTAATGTAACATAATAAAATTTAAAAAAAAGTTGGGTATTTATCCTTTCTGATGGCTGAGTAATATTCTACTGTATATATTGACCACATCTTCTTTATCCATTCATCTGTTGAAGGGCATTTCAGCTCTTTCCACAGTTTGGCTATTACAGATATTGCTGCTATGAACATTGGGGTGCATATGGCCCTTCTTTCACTACATCTGTGTGTTTGGGGTAAATACCCGGGAGTGCAATTGCTGGGTCATAGGGTAGCTCTATTTTTAATTTTTTGAGGCACCTCCACACTGTTTTCCAATTAAGATTAGAGCAGAGATCAATGAATTAGAAACCAGAAACACAATAGGTCAGATCAATGAAACTAGAAGCTGGTTCTTTGAAAGAATTAATAAGATCAATAAACCACTGGCCAGACTTAGCCAAAAGAAAAGAGAAAGGGACCCAAATTAATAAAATTATGAATGAAAGGGGAGAGATCACACTAACACCAAGGAAATAGAAACAATTATTAGAAATTATTATCAATTACTGTATGCCAATAAACTGAG
>NW_028007319.1:0-12021 GCF_054177405.1 Leptonychotes weddellii | reverse complement strand
GAAGTTAAAATTTGGCAGGTGTTCTATAACGAGAATTAAATGTCAAAGAGTTGGACTGGAAAATGGTTGTCAAGTGGAGAGAAAGGGCTTAAGAAAAAAGAGTGTATGTATGATTCAGAAAATGTTTGTTGGGTTTATTCTGATATTCCTAATTTCAATTCCTTTTCCAAGCAGCTGTGAACCACTAGAATTGATGTTTGAATTTTCTATTTCTCTTAAAATTATTTTATTCTCCAACTTGAAGTAAGGCATTGCATTAATTTGAAAGGTATTGCTTGACTTTCTTTCTCATAAGATTAAACATTTTAACAGTAATATTTGAGATTTTAGGGGAAAAAATAAAAGCTCCTCTCAAATGTAACTTTTCTAAGTTATTGGTGCTCAATTTTATCCACTTCCAAGTCTTCATCTTCTGAACACAAAGTCCTAATTTTTCAGGTGTATTCATGTGGAAAGCTTACTAATAGGCATAATTATCATTTTAAGAAGAGTCTTTAATTTTTAAAATTCTTTATTAACCCAATAAAATTTCATTTTCCTTCTGGCACAGAAGACAGAAATTTTAAACTTAGGTCACATAAAGTGACTCCTTCATCATAAGCTGTCTAACTTGCTATTTCTCCAGGTGACCAAAGCCACATATGAAGAGAATCATCGTTTTGGGAACAAATGTTTAATAATGACACTTGTATTCTGCTATTTGAATTTCCCATGAAGAAAAAGCAAAGTGGCTCTTTTAATTAAAGTCTCAAGTAATTAAGACTGCTTAATAGAATTAAATAAAAAAAACCTTGAAAAGGAACTGATTATAAGGAAAATATTCTTTTGTATTTGCAACATAAGTTCTGAATTAACCCAATATCATGAATACTGAGCTTTATTATTGTAATTCTTCAATTAAAGATTTATCATCCATTAAAAAGTGTCAGTCTTAATATTCACCACTGCTTATTCTATCAAATACTACATGATGAAATTATTAAATTAAAATAATAGCAAATTAAAATAAACTCTACAAAGAAGCAAGTATTTTATTTTCCTCAGAATTAGCATATAACTATTCCCTCTAAATTTTAATCTTATTAATAAGACTGAAGTTCCAGTAATAGGTTTTAGAAAATATTTTTGCTAACTATAAGGTTACATTAAGTTAAATATAAACTATTTAAAAACCTCAGGCTGATTCTGTTACTTCTTTACATGTGTGGGTATCATGTCTATGATGTTATATGGCCTGCATGTTGGCACAGTTACTTAAAAAGCTGTGCAGATGGAAGAGCAAAGATAGAATAGTGCTCAGACTATTCTGCCAGGGCTAAGGAATTCCTCTATAACAGAGCTGAAGATTTCCTAGAACGTCACATCACCTTTTTCTGCAAAGAAGGTAAATTACTGATACCACCTGTTCAGCTCCTCTCCCAATTCTATTTGAGCAAATTTTTTTTGCATCAATTAAAATGGCACATTAATCCAAAATTAGCTTCAAGAAATGAAGTCTGAGCTGACATAATTCTCTCCACAATTTTCAAAGACTATATATGTACTATATCCATAGACACTGAACTTGATGAAGATTTTAATGCAGATTAAACTATCTTATGAAGTAGGACTTAACTTTACAGCTGTAACAGAGCAGTACAGTAACTGCGGTTACAAGTTACTACTTGCTGTTATGTATGAACCTGCTGAATAGACTTACACTCGGCACTGCATGTAGAATATAAATAGGTTAATAGTGCCATTTGAGATCACAGTTATTTAACATGACTATAGATACTCTACTTTCAATGTCAAGGACCCTGTGGGGGAAGTAGAGGTGTGGAGACTGACTTAAGAGCCAGGCTAAGGGTGGGAGAGAGAAGGGCGTATCTTTTTTCTTACATGTTGATAATTTATCTCTTAAACTCTGGTCTCCCCATGTGTCACTCTCTGAGCTTCACAAAGGATGTCTCCACACTTGTACACCTCTGTTCTACTCTTTTCTAGAAGTTTTAAGGCGTCTTTAATTCTCACATTGCTTTCTTTGCTTTTTTTTTTTTTTTACTTTTTACGGTAATAATTTGTGTACATTTCTTTTATACTTTCTTTGTAAACTCTCTTGAAGACCATGAAAATGCTTAACCATCTTTGTATACCACCTAACATCACTTTCTTTTGTACATAGTTGTTTCTTAATATATAATTGAATAAATTCAGAGAAATGGGGGATGCATTCATAAAATATTGAAGAGATGGGGCACCTGGGTGGCTCAATTCATTAACTGTCTGCCTTCTGCTCAGATCATGATCCCAGGGTCCTGGGATGGAGTCCCGCATTGGGCTCCCTGCTCAGCGAGGAGTCTGTTTCTCCCTCTTCCCGCTCATGCTCTCTCTCTCGAGCTCAAAATAAATAAAGAAAATCTTTTTCTTTAAAAAAAAAGATACTGAAGGATATAATTGAGAGGATTTGGGAATTCCTTGAAGGTACATCAGTTGACTCTGAAGTCAGTACAAACCTTTCATGGTGAGGAAAAAGATGCACCATTCACCACCGTCGTTAGTACAATTTAGGTGGAATTGTCAGAGTTTTAGATGCTAAGCTACATTGGTAACATCTCTTCAGTGTTTACTTTTAAGAAAAATAAATACTAGAAGGTAATGAATGAAGTGAAGAATTTTACTTTCGGCACAGAATGACTACCTTTGAAATTATGGCAATTACTAATTTCTATGTGGTGGTACTTGGTACCATGGCTGGGATAGTAGAAACACTGGATTTAATATTCCTATTACAGTTACACAAGAAAAACCTATCATAGTCGACTAAAAGGCACAAATATCAGATTCAAAATACTGGTTTTTTCCATTTATGACTCACATCAAATATTTCTCTGAACCTCAGTTTCTTTTCTGCAGAATGAGTACAATAACATACTCTTTACTAAGATTCCAAGGGAATACAGATATTTTGAAAGCCTTGTTAACAGGTAGTGTTATCTATCTAAAGATAGATTGATATGACTGCAAACCTACATAAAATTAGATTGGCTTTCAATTCATTTTAGTTATGTAGAACTCACCTTATAAAAATAAAAATATATTTGGGTTGTTAAAATACTAACCCCATGATTTTAAATTGAATACAATAAAGTCATAAAATTCACAGCAATAGGTAAGCACTTGTTCTAAAAAAAATTTTAAAGCAACATATGTTTATCTTGTTTCAAATACCCTTGATTATTTTTCATATAATCCCATTTTGCTATAATCTGGGTTGATATAACATGTACATATTTATGATCTTCAAGAGTTATTATTATAAAATATTTTTGGTGTGATAATGATAGTTATGTTAAAACACGTTCCCATTTTTATAGGTACCTACTACAGTATTAGGGATGAAATGATATGGGGACTAGGTTTTGTTTTAAACTAATCCAGTGGAAAAGAAGAGCAATAGGGTACATGTTGATAAAATCAAATTGGCCATCTGTCAATAATTGTTGAGGCTTGGTTATGTATGAATGGAGTATATCAGACCATTCTCTGCTTTGTGTGTTTTTGAAATTTTTCATAGTAAAAGGTCGAAAATAAAAAAGAAAAGAAAGGATAGAACTAAATATGATTTGCAGATGATTTGATACTCTGGCAGCACTACCTGGAGACCTATGTTTCTCATCTGAAAGAATAGATACTCTTGAGAGTCTAAAGCCTCCACATTGTAAAGTTAAGCAGGGATGATCAAAATTTATAAGATGGAGAAGTTCTGAATAGGATAAAGGCATCTGATAGATGCCAACATCATAAGGACATGAGCTCCTCAGTCAGAAAGAAGCAGAGTAGTGGTAGAAAGTAACAAACACTCAAGTTAAAGTTTAAACAACAACTGAATGGGTTTTAAGAAGAAAAAAACATTTCAAGACCTAGCAAACAGAAGAAATGGACTGGGTCTTGCATCTAGTCTCTTAGCATAGTAAATTAATGCCTTGGTGAGATAGAATTAATAAATGGATTCCCATGCAGCTCTGTCCTTAGAAATATCTTTAGGGGCTCTATATGCTTTGTACCTCTGTTTGTAAATTTCAATTTTATTTTCTCCACATTATAAATATATTGACATATTTACCACTAGAAAAAATACAGCCACTTAACCACAAGTTAAAATGAATACACCTCATAAGTGGCAGAACCTGGGTTTCTATCTAGGTAATTATAACTACAGTATACTGACTCACTTATGACAGCATGGCAGATTACAGATGCTAAGAAAGCCTGCCGCTGAAATTATCTAGATGCCACATAAAAAGTAAACTTTTGAATAACAACAAATTACTTTAAAAATCATGAGAAGGATTTTACTTTCTGCCATAAAAACAAAACAAAATAAAAACATGAAAGCATAGATGAAAATCTCTACCACTTTAAGATAGATAAAGCTTGCTTAAAATTAAGAGTCTCCATAAAAGACAACTTACTGATAAGCTGAACTTTACCAAAATTAAAATATTTTGCTTTTCTTTTTTTTTTTTAAAGATTTTATTTATTTATTTGAGAGAGAGAGAGAGCACATGAGTGGGGGGCAGGGTCAGAGGGAGAAGCAGACTCCCTGCCGAGCAGGGAGCCCGATGCGGGACTCGATCCCGGGACTCCAGGATCATGACCTGAGCCGAAGGCAGTCGCTTAACCAACTGAGCCACCCAGGCGCCCCAAAATATTTTGCTTTTCAAAAGATACAATGAAAATGAAAATGCAAGCCTCAGATGAGAAAATATTTGATATTTGCATGTTTATTAATATGTTTATTTTCAAATAATATATGAGGGGTAGAATGAGTGATTAAAATATCAATTATAGAAATAAGACAAGCATCTTTGTATTTTTAATCTAACCTTTTAATCCCTGAACCACTACTTCCATTTGAAGGGCTACCCAAAAGCATAATCTAGAGGACTAGAATCTACACATTTTAGAAATTGTGGTTCCTATCTTTTTCATATTGATTTGTAGGAATTTTTTATGTTTTCTGGATAAAAGTGGGTTTTTTACATATATGTATTGTTATATGTAATATATGTATTGCTGACACTTTCTTCTATCTGTGGTTTGCCCTTTCATTTACTTACTGGTGCCTTTGATTAGCATAATTTTTAATAGCCAATGTATCAATTTGATAAATTGAGTTACACAAGCAAATCACAAAGAAATAGGTATCAGTGACCATCAAACATATGAAAAGCTATCTAATATCATTAGTCATCATCATGGACATGCAACTTAAAACAACATAGCATCCAAATGGATAAAACATAAAATTGGTGAGGTGATAGAGCAACTGGAATTTTTGTACATGGCTGGTGGAAACATAAACTTGTTCAACCGTTTGTAAAAGTACTTTGGTAGGTAGTTTCTAGGGTAAGTCTATCTCTCCTATCACTCAGCCATTACTTCCTTATGTACCTACCCAAGAAAAATAAAGTATGTCTACATCAAGACTTGTAAATGTATTTCCATAACAGCATTATTCATAATAACTTAAACTGCAAATAATCCAAATGTCTGTCACTCAGTAGACTGGATTTACAAACTATGTAAAATTAATAAAACGGGTTATTATTCATCAATATAAAAAGAACAATGCACTGATGTGCCTTTTCTGGAAGGAATTCCAGAAAAATTATGATAAGCCAAGGAAACCAGACAAAAATGTATATATTGTATGATCTCTTATATAGGGAGCTCATGAGCAGACAAAATATTTAGGGTGATACTAATCAGAGTAGTGGGAAAATGGTTGACTCAGGAGTAGCGGATGGAGGGAGGGGTTGACTGGAGAAGGGTGAAAGGAAACTTTTTAGGATGAAGGAAATGATTTGGGGGATGTTAATACAAAGGCATACATTTGCTTCATCATTCTGAACACTTAATATGTATGCATTTTATAGTATGTAAATTGTACCTCAATTAAGTATTGTTAGTGTTTTATTTTTTAATTAAGGCTTTTCTTCTTAAAGACTGGAATCTAAAATGGCTTGTCTAGTATAATTGGTAATAATGTGTGTATACATACTTTTCAAAGATTAGCTAATATTTTTAAAATGCTTATGTTAAAATCACATACTTTTAGATATAGAAGAAAACTTCAGTATAACCAACTCCAATCCCATAATTTTATAGATATAGAAACTGAAATGCAGAGAAATTAATTGATTTGAATCAAACCAAATATTACATGAAAGCAAGACAGGGACTCTTACCCACTTCTCCGCGTCCTACGCTACGCCCCCTACTGGTTGTTTCCATTGTACTCACTGCCTATTTTGATACCAACAACAACAAAAAAAAAAAAGAGGAAAAGGAAAAGGAAGGGAAGAGGAGGAAAAAAATGCTAGCGGTTTCTTCTTAAGATACAATTTCTCATATATTTACAGCGATTTCATGAGAAATTTATATGTTGGATCTTGATGATTACTCACAAAATTGTTTTAACCAAAAGTGAAAGCTGGGATAATATCTGTAATTTAAAATAAGTGCAAAGATGGAGTCCAGGTTATAAGTGGAGGTTTCCACAAAATGAAAATGCTTTGCTCTATTACCTGTGAGAAATGTTTATTCCTTTTTATGCTTTCAGATTTTCTGGTATTGGACATTTGTTAAATCATACCTTTGTGATAAAGTTGATTTTATGCTCAGCAGTGACTCTCATTTCAAGTATTGAGTATAATTACATTATTGTAGTGAAAAGTCTGATTTCCAATACAAACAATAGCACATGTACTCTAATCTATCTTAAATGTTAAATTAAATGATGCCAAAACCTATGATCTGTCTAGAAGGAAAGGATCTGTATTTCAGGAACAAAACTTCTCAAAATAAATGCCTTCATAAGTAAATTGTTAGAGCATCTTCAAAAGAAAAAACAAAAATTATTTTGATTTATATGCTGCAAAGAAGTTAGAAAATTTCTATTTAATATTTTTTTGAATAATCAGTAAATCCTTAATTCTAAGAAGTTCCAGATAAAAAACTTTTAGAGAAATAAACTTTAAATTTTCTGAATCTATTAATGCTAGTATCTCTTGTCCATTATTTAAACTTTAAAAGTGTCCCTTAAAGGTATACACTTAATTTAAGGAATCAGTAAAACAGATCAAACACATTTTTTTAATTTACAAATGAATTAATGTTTAATTGCTTCTTATACTACAAAAAAATTTTTTTCTCACATCTTCACTCCCACTCACTTGCTATAAATTCTTTGTCTTCTTTTTCTATACTTTCTAAATTTTATTTCTTAATACTGATATGGTTAATATCTATCAATCTGTAATAGCCTTTCTCATATACTGTAATTCAGATTCGATCTTATTTAAGTAGGTTACCAAATTCGTCCTAACTAGATTTTAAGATCCTCAGGGCAAGTGCTCTATTTTTTATTTTCCTGGCATCTTTTAATTGCTACATGTTGCAGGCAAATTCTACTTTATCTCACTGAGCAATTATCAGTTCTCATTGATGAATTGTTCAGTGTAGAAATAACCTAATTCTGGAGCAATGGATTTCCCTCATGAATGTTTTTCTAAATCTGTAATTGACTATTTCTATAGTTCACTTCATTCATTGCTGTAATTATGTACCTGTTATAATCAGGTATCAGTTAAGAAATTACACTGTGATGTGTGCCGCGTGCTAATGGTTGCATTTTATTATTAATTAACATGATGATATTACTATACTTACACTATATTTATATTAATTTATATATTATACATCTATAGTATATTTATTATTATATGATTTTACTATATTTGTTAGATTTAGGAGATATTCTTATCAGTAATTTTTATTGAAATGTTCAGAAACTTATAGCATTCAGTTGGTTAAAAAATAATCCACCTGATATCTCTAATAAGATCAAACGAGCAAAACTGTCAAAAGATTCAAACATAATAGGCAGAAAAAAATTTCTTGTTCATTAAGCATAAAGAGGATCTGAAATGTTATAAAATTATAAACTACAGCCAAATTGTAAGCAGTGACCCTTCAGATTAAAGTAGGTAGTTTAATTCAGAATTAAATCTAAAGGAAAGAGATCACAAATTATAAACTATGTTTCAAAAGTGTAGTGTCCGTCAGGATCCTGACAGGAAATAATGGTACACTCAAATCAGGGTAATTTGAAAATGTATTTACAAATACATAATTTACAGAGAAATCCATGCAAACGATGGGTCCTAAAGCTTAAGCTTTATTGGCTTTTAGGAAAGCCAATATTTATTTATTTTTGGAAAGAAGTCTACATATTAAGGAAGCTTCCCCTATTCCCCAGGAATATATCCACCTGCACGTTCTTGAATGGATCTTAGTCACATGGACAACTAACTGCAGGTGAAGACCTTTATTCCTGGTTATGATATCTTAAACTAAATGTTAGAGTTTTCTTAACAAGGATGAAAAGAAGCTGTTGATTTGGAGTAAGTAATGTATAGCACAAGAGCTAATTTTTGACTTTTACAAATTAATTCCATGTATTTATTCCACAAATATTTATTGAACTTTCACCCTGGGCCAGGTACTGCTCATACACATTGGTTGAAAGTAACAGCATCTGAACCTATTATGCTATTCCTAATCAAATTGTATGTGTTTGTTCTTACCATCCTTTCAATAAATAAAATACTTATGACTTTATGCATTTAAGCTAGAGTTAACTGACATTTAAAAAACCACCTCACTGGTGGCATTAATATTTTTAACAATCATTCTAAAGCCAGAAAATAGAAATAAAGAATTCATCAAAATTACTTAGGGTAAAATTTATTGAAGCTGCTATGAAATTGGAAAGAGGTCAAAATTATACTTTCAAAAGAGAAATGCCAGGATCTGAAGACGGTTGGGAAGAGAAAGAGGGTAAAGGCAGTACCTTTTCTATCTAGTTATTGGCAAATGTTGAGATCAGTATTATCGATCAGTACAAGTTTTAAAGAAGACATTATAGCATACAATTTAAGGAAAGAAAAAACTAATGATTAAATATATAAATTATTTAAGCAAAATAAAATTTTTAACCCTGTACTTGGAAGAGGATAAATTTAATAACTCTGATCTGGTATTATTTTTAGTATAGACATTCTATTCACTACTTCAAAACCGTGAAACGAGCCAGGAAGTCTTAATGAAGTCAAATCTTCCATTAGTAGAATTATGGTAAAGAGTAAAGAGGAGCAAAAGCTGCTCAGAGGAGAAACACTCATTTGACTTTAGGTATGCTGGGTGCTGGATCCCCAAAATATCACCCAAACAACATGTTGGCAAGACAAAGGTAAGTTTATTGATTCCTGTGCTATGAGAGAGCAATGCCTCATAGTCTTAGTAGCATCTTAGAGGAGAAAGGGCAATGCTGGCATACTTATGAGATTTTAAAGACTAGCTAAAATGAGTCTTTCAATTCAAGAACAGAGAATGGGGTAAGGGAGTTCAGGGCTCAGGTAGGACTCGGTAAGGATCATGGTATAATAATTCATGATCGGTGGACACAGCAAGGTGGGGATGTTGCAACAAGGGAACAGGGAATCAGGGTTTAAATTGTCCTTCAAGCTTTCTATTGAAGAATGGATAGGTCTTTCAGATTTTTCCTAGAATGAACAATAACATTACTGCAACATTTCTCTTCCTAGCCAAGAAATTTTCTGGGAAAGTAGTTACGTTGATAAAGACAGTGGAATAGTAAAATCATGTTAATGCAGACAGGAAGTTCGGCAGATGTTTATATTCTCAGAGATACTGGTTCTAAGCATCAGTAATGTTGTTTAAACAGAGATATATATAGAGATAGAGCAGAAGGATAGGAAAGAAGAGGGAGATGTGAACTCCAGAGTATCTTGTGGAGTTGTTGGCATAGAGAAAATTACCAAAATAATGAGTATTCTCAGAAGAGCTCTTTGCTGAGAGTCATAAAGAATGAAAATTCAAGAGTCAAGAACACAACCCAGGGAAGGCAAATTAAAGCCAAAAAAGAGAGAACTGGAGCCTACCAAAGAAAGACGAAAACGGAAGAGAATATGTAAGAATCAAATGCTATGAAAACCAAAGGTGGGGGTTTCATTTCCCTTCCTTCTTTGTTCCTACTGCACAAAAAATGCAGTATATGTTTTTTTTTTTTCTTTAGCAACGAGAGACAATCCTCTACTACATTGTATGTTAATGCTGTTACAAAATGTAATGCTGCCAGAGAGAACTGGTCATTGTAATCTAGAATATAATGGTAGAGGACAATCGGCTGTCAACTGTGATAAGTACAAAATGAAGAAGATAGAAAACAACTGTCCTGATAGTGACTAAGCCTCCTTACATCTGTCCTGAGCAAAGAAGCCAGAGTTAGGTCAAAGATTAATTAATGAATAAATAATAGATTGAAATTTTGGTCATAGTTAATCCAACTGAGGCAGAATTAACTAGTAAAGTTCAATAAACTTAATCAGGGATGTGACTATTTTATATAAAGAAAAACTTAATTTTTTTTAATAAAACTCAAATCCTTAATGGTATGTTTTTCTAGTGGGTACATACCACTACTATGTTTAAACTTAGCTGTGTATTACTTATAACTTAGAAATGTAACATTCAAGGTCCTTTGTCAGATGGTTAAATTGTAGGAAATAAACAATTGGACATTATGGGATCCTATCATTTATTGAGTATTTATTATGTGCTAGGCACTTTGATTTATGTAATCTAAATATTTCTGCAAAGTATCCACCAGATCCAGTGTTTCAAAGGGGAAAAATTAAATTCAGAAGGTAAATTAACTTATCTAAGGTGTCACGGGTAGTAAATAGTAAAATAACGATTTAGATCTAATTCTGCAGTCCTTGTTTTTGCTGTTTTCATCTGATTTATGTGTGTGAGTTTTTCATTTTCTTAAGAAAGAATGAACCCATATCAAGTGCCTAAGTTATGTGCCAGTAATTGGATGATTACTATAATTCCTGAGGGGATATAGCCCAATTAGCACTTGCTAGGGAAAGCAGAGACACTATGTCAATAAAGTATTTATCTCACTGTTTTTATTTGAGTATCACATGAGAAATTGCCAAACTGTGCACAAGAATATGAAATCACTGTAATAATTCAAAGGTTGAATGTAAAGATGGTGGAGCAGTACATGATGTTTACCCAACCTACATATGACCTATATGGGACTTGCGTAACCTAGAGTTAATACCTGTTGTTCCCTACCCTAACTGTAACTCGGGAAGAGGTCTACTGGAAAGAAAAGGGTAAGGGTGGGCAATGTATGACTTCCATCCTTAAGAATAAAAAGAAAGAGAATTTCAAGCAGTCTTTAGGAATAAAGACCACGATTCTTTGGAGCATTTCTGAAATCCCTATTACTTTGTCATTTTCATTTTAGTGGATAATTTTCTTTTTTTCAAAGATTTTATTTATTTATTTGAGAGTGGGGGAGGGGCAGAGGGAGAGATAGAGGGAGAAGCAGACTCCTTGCTGAGCAGGGAGCCTGATTTGGGGCTTGATCCCAGGACGCTGAGACCTAGCACCGAAGTGGCCATTTTTCTTTTTTTTCTTTTTATTATGTTATGTTAATCACCATACATTACATCATTAGTTTTTGATGTAGTGTTCCATGATTCGTTGTTTGTGCATAACACCCAGTACTCCATTCAATACGTGTCCTCTTTAATACTTATCACCGGGCTAGCCCATCCCCCACACCCCTCCCCTTTAGAACCCTCAGTTTCTTTCTCAGAGTCCATAATCTCTCATGGTTTGTCTCCCCCTCCGATTCCCCCCCTTCATTTTTCCCTGCCTACTATCTTTTTTTTTTTTTTTTTAACATATAATGTATTATTTGTTTCAGAGGTACAGGTCTGTGATTCAACAGTCTTACACAATTCACATTGCTCACCATGGCACATACCCTCCCCAATGTCTATCACCCAGCCAACCCATCCCTCCCACCCCCCACCACTCCAGCAACCCTCAGCTTGTTTCCTGAGATTAAGAATTCCTCATATCAGTGAGATC
>NW_028007318.1:0-951 GCF_054177405.1 Leptonychotes weddellii | reverse complement strand
TGTGTTTCTGGTTTCTAATTCATTGATTTCTGCTCTAATTTTAATTATTTCTCTTCTAATGTGTGGCTTAGGCGTCGTTTGTTGCTTTTTCTCTAGTTCTTTAAGGTGTAGAGTTAGTTGATGAATTCGGGATTTTTCTATTTTTTTAAGTGAGGCTCGGATGGCTATGTATTTCCCCCTTAGGACCGCCTTTGCAGTATCCCATAGGGTTTGGACTGATGTGTTTTTGTTCTCATTGATTTCCATGAATTGTTTAAGTTCTTCTCTGATTTCCTGGTAGACCCAAACATTCTTGAGCAGAGTTGTCTTTATCTTCCAAGTGTTTGAATTTCTGCCATTTTTTTTCTTGTGATTGAGTTCCAGTTTTAAAGCATTATGGTCTAAGAATATACAGGGAATAATCTCAATCTTTTGGTATCGGTTGAGACCTGATTTGTGACCCAGTATGTGGTCTATTCTGGAGAAAGTTCCATGCGCGCTTGAGAAGAATGAGTATTCTGTTGTTTTAGGGTGGAATGTTCTGTAAATATCTATGAGGTCCATCTGGTCCAGTGTGTCATTCAAAGCTGTTTCTTTGTTGATTTTCTGCTTAGATGATCTGTTTATTGCTGAGAGTGGAGTAATGAGGTCTCCTAGAATTAACATATTTTTATCAACATGACTCTTTATTTTGGTTAACAGTTGGCTTATGTAGATGGCTGCTCCCATGTTGGGGACGTAGATATTTACAAGTGTTAGATCTTCTTGTTGGCTAGACCCTTTAAGAATGATATAGTGTCCTTCTGTGTCTCTAATTACAGACTTTAGTTTAAAATCTAATTTGTCTGATATAAGAATTGCTACCCCAGCTTTCTTTTGAGGTCCGCTGGCATGGAAGATGGATCTCCATCCCTTCACTTTCAGTCTGGATGTATCTTTAGGTTCAAAATGAGTCTCTTGTAGACAGCATAT
>NW_028007317.1:0-951 GCF_054177405.1 Leptonychotes weddellii | reverse complement strand
ATTTGACAGAGAGAGAGACAGCGAGAGAGGGAACACAAGCAGGGGGAGTGGCAGAGGGATAAGCAGGCTTCCCGCGGAGCAGGGAGCCCGATGCGGGGCTCGAGCACAGGACCCTGGGACCATGACCTGAGCCAAAGGCAGACACCTAACGACTGAGCCACCCAGGCACCCCTTTTTTTAAGATTTAAAAAAATTTATTTATCTGACAGAGAGAGCAAGAGAGCACGAGCAGGGGTCGTGGCAGAGGCAGAGGCGGAATCAGGCTCCCCACTGAGCAGGGAGCCTGATGTGGGCCCAGGACCCCGGGACCATGACATGAGCCTAAGGCAGATTTTTAACCAACTGCGCCCTCCAGGGGTCCCAGGAGAAATGATTTTAAAGGAAGAACCAGGACCCCAGAGACACCGAGAGGCCTGTGTGGCAGGTGGTCCCCAAGACCATCCTCAGGCCCCATAACACGCCTGACAAGGACTCCGAAAAGCTGTTACACTCACAGTTACAGTTTACTATAGCAAAAGAATCAAGATCAAAATCGGCAAAGGGAAAGGGGCATGGAGAAAAGACCAGGAGAGACCAGGTGTGAGCTTCTGAGCATTGTCTCCCAGGGGAGTTCTGGGGATCCGTGTTACTCTCCCAGCAGTGACCTGTGACAACAAGTGTGCAGTGTTTTCAATCCAGGAACCTCATCCGAGCCTCAGTTTTTATTGAAGGTCAGTCCTATAGGCAGGCAGTGCCCACCTGGCTGACCTCAGCGCTGCTCAGACTCCAGAGCAGAGACAAATCACACTGTTAGCAGAAACTCTGTTCAAGTTAATATGATGTGACCCAATGCCTCAGGGATACAAAACCACTCTTACCAGGGAGAACATCCCAAGGGCTCAGAGCTCTTCTCCCAGGAGCCAGCCAAGGGCCAGTCCTGAAGACAGGTCTTCCTTGGGAATGTGTGGGGTC
>NW_028007316.1:0-952 GCF_054177405.1 Leptonychotes weddellii | reverse complement strand
TACTGATGTAGGAGCCCCCTGGGTTTTCCTTTAGTTTGTTTGCCACGCAGAAGGAGTTCGTGAGCCTGTCCCAACAGGCAGCCATGTAGGAAACCCACCCAGGGCCGCCTTTTCTAGCCGGAAATGCCCAGATGCAGAAAGCATTGCAAAACCTCAGTATTTGGTCAAATGTTCGACTGTCTTGGGCCACTCTGAAGAACATGGCTCAAACGCTCATTTGGGAAGCTGCCATGTCTCGTGCACTTGGCCCATGGTCCCAGCAGCGCTGGGTGGGAGGAGAGTGGCTTTCACAGGTGCGAGCCGGGCCCCTGTGCCGGCCGGCTGTGCCCCCCCTCCACCTCCCCTGCAGCATCCGCGAGTTTGTCCACATCCGCCAGCGCCTCAGACATGCCCCGTGTCCCCAGAGTGCCTTCACTGAGCTCCATGGCCACGACAGTGCCCCCGTCAGAGGCCGTCCTGGCGTCCGCCTCTGTGCACATGTGTCCTGGGGAATTGTCACGGTGCTCAGTGAAGGCGATCAGTGTTGGTGATGGATGGCGGGCACGCCCGCCCAGCTCCAGAGCTCTGGGTCCTGGCCCAGGGGCATCCCTCCTCCCCAGTCCGCCCGACGACTCTGCGCTCCTCTTTCTGCCGGCTCTGTCTTAGGGGACCCCCTGCTGCCTACCTGTGCAGAGGCCAAGCAGTGTCTGGGGATGTCCACCCTCCCAGGGCAGCCCGTCACCAGAAACACCACTTGTCAGCTGAGCCTTCCACTCTTCTGTATCTGCAGTTTTGCTTAGTTTCTTAGTCATTGTCCCTCTCACGTCCAGTGCAGGGACCTGCAAATATCTCATGAGGCCGTTGCACGCTGCATCTGGGGCTCACTTCCCTGCAGGCCCCTTTTCTCGGGCACTGGGGCTACACGTTCTTGCTGCCTTCCTAGCCCCGGACGTCATTTTTGTCTGTGCAGCCC
>NW_028007315.1:0-952 GCF_054177405.1 Leptonychotes weddellii | reverse complement strand
TCACCATGTGGTTGCCTCTCCCTAGAATAACATTCTTGGTTCTCCCTACATCTACCTGTCAGTGTCCTCCTTCCCTAACCAGGAAGGCGGGCAGCAGATCACCTGACCCCCTTAGATGACAGCAGGTCATCTCTTGCAGAGAGCAACCCTAACTATAACCCCAGCCAGCCCCCTACCTTCCACTCCCCTGTTCCACTCGCCACTGATATTCCAAGTGCCCAATGGCTTAGCCCCATGGAGATCAGAGGATCTGCCCTTCAAAGCCAGTCCTCACCGCACTAGCTAAGCAAGACAAACATTTGTGAAGTGAACAAATGAACGGAGATGTGAAACGAACAGAGATGGACACAGTAACGGAAATGGTGAATATGTCGTTCTCATGTTGGAAATCTTAGCATGGATGCGTGTGCCTTTTTTTTTTCATTTTTAAATTTAGACCTATTTTTTTTTTTTTAATGAAAATCCTCCCACACTTGAAAGGACTCCTGCTAGAGGCTTTACCAACTCAATGTGCCTGTATCACTCCATTTATCAACTGCATCCTGTTTGTTCCACGAAAAGCAGCATCCTATCTTTTTCGGTCCATTTTTTCACAAAGTTATGCAGTGCTTCAGGCTTCATGAGAGCTCCTGAGGCAGGAGAGAGGAAGAAAGCCACAGGGAAGAGCTGGTGTTGCTGGTGACCAGAGGTGCGGACCAGCTCGGTGACTTGTAGCTGTCCTGCTTATAGAGGTGACAGACAAACCCCGGCCGCGGCACTCCCCGGAGCCTCGGGTTCAGTGCAAAGTATTCAAATTCACAAATGTCACAGTCTTCAAATGCCAAGGATCTAGTCTCCCTGTAATGGGTCTGGCACAATGCCATGGATCTAGCGAATGTCTAAAACGTACTAAGTTAAGCAATCATTCTATTCACACATTTCTATGGAAGGGACCAGTCACTGTTTCTTTCTT
>NW_028007314.1:0-952 GCF_054177405.1 Leptonychotes weddellii | reverse complement strand
GAAGCCACATTCTCCCTTTTGTTTCTCACTCCCAGGCCTCTTCTTTCTTTTCTCACAGTACAAACCAGGCTGCATCCTGGAGCAAGATTTCACTGAGTATCGTGCATTAATGTACCGGATATCCAACACAACGGCAACTTGGCTAATTTAAACTGGCTTCTAGTGCGGCTACTCTCTAAGCTGGTGTACCCTCAGGGTCCTCTAGGGGGCTCCCTCCCTGACCGCTCCCTCCCTGACCGCTCCCTGGCACTCCAGGGACAGGTATCAACTCCAAGAATTTCTACCTCTTTGAGTTCGGATACTTGTCTCCGTCTAAGCTAAGTTACTAATTTTCATTTTCTGTCCTAAGTGGCCTTTCTCCAGCATGACTGAAAAGGAAATATCTACTTCATTTAGAGGACTCTTCCGACCCATGGGGGTGTGAAAATTACGGTAGGAAAATTATATTAGAACATATTATCAAACATCAGCAAATCTGGGGTTATTCAATCCTAATTAACACAGCATAAAGGACATCAAAAGTCCAGCTTAGTTTTATTTTCTGTTTTTTCTTGCATTAAAGCTTATTTCTACATGTGCTTTCTGCAGTCCTGTGGTTCTCACCTTATATCACTTATAAGCAACTGTTCAGCACACATCCTTTCAAGATCAGGTAGCAATTTGCAGCACATGAGTTATATATACAGAGATAAGACATAAGCTATTCATAGGCAAATATTTTCCTTCATTTTCGTTCCTCCTTTTGTAAACACCATCAAGAGATAGAAAAAGCTGCGGTTTAACCATTAACAAAAACAACAACAACAGCAACATAATTTACTTTGAAGTAAAAAAAAAAATCTGAATTCAGGTGATGTCATAGTGTCACAGCTTTCTTCAAGGCTATTCAGTGGATCCTTTCCTTAAATTTGTGTAACTAAAGATCATATTCAACATTTCTTAAAAACAAATA
>NW_028007313.1:0-952 GCF_054177405.1 Leptonychotes weddellii | reverse complement strand
CTTATTGAGTGATTGGGTATGTGTACGACTGACCCCTGGAAGAGGGATTACTTTGGTCCATGAAGTCCCAAGAGATCTGATGGTAAGGGTTGGAGGGAGGTCGAAAGGGCTTCCCAGTGTTGAACTGAAATCCTAAAAGGCTGAGCACAGAGCTGGCAAAATCCGCAGCCTGGAAGACCTTGAAGGCCAATTGCAATCAGTCCCGCAGAGATGCATCGTCCGTCCACTGTGATCACGAATTGTCTCGTCCATATTCAAATATGTGTGAGGTTCCTGTTGTATGTGTCAAATGGTGAACAAGACAGAAGAATAGAAGAATAATTCTGGGGGCGCCTGGGTGGCTCAGATGGTTAAGCGTCTGCCTTCGGCTCAGATCATGATCTCAGGGTCCTGGGATCGAGTCCCGCATCGGGCTTCCTGCTCCTTGGGAGCCTGCTTCTCCCTCTGCCTCTCTCTCTCTCTCTGTCTCTGTCTCTCATGAATAAACAAATAAAATCTTTAAAAAAAAAAAAAAGAATAATTCTGAATACGAGGCCCACAAATACAGTGCTCATGACTTCTGCAAGTGACGCCACTTCTTCCTCATTGTTCATTAAGGAACGATCAGTCTGTCTCCCGCCTGGTTGACTACAAGTGCAGGAGGGCAGAAACTGTCTGCTCCTAGCTGTCACTACCCAGTGCCTGGGACGTAGTCCATGCCCCAATGCTTCACTTGGTGAATCCTTAGTGGAACTGAGAGATGACCAGGGAGGGTGAAGTATGATGAGTAAGGGGAAGACACGCAGTAGAGAAGAAAGAGATGCACCTGCCATAGCTGAGATTTAAACACCAACTCCTTGGCTGACGCAATTCATCTTTCCTGACCCTGAGGCTAAGAGCAAGTGAAGGCAAAGAGGCAGCTGAAGTCAGCAGCTCGGTTTAAAATTTCCCACCAAGACTGCAAGCTGGTGCA
>NW_028007312.1:0-952 GCF_054177405.1 Leptonychotes weddellii | reverse complement strand
TGGGGTGGGATCAAAGGGAGAAGCAGACTCCCTGCTGAGCAGGGAGCCTGATGCGGGACTCGATCCCGGGACTCCAGGATCATGACCTGAGCCAAAGGCAGTCGCTTAACCAACTGAGCCACCCAGGCACCCTCTATTTGTTCTTTATAACAGTCAGATTACGATTCCCAGTTGTCTACTTCTATAATATCTCTTCTGCTATCTACCCCTTATATTTCCAGGGCCATCACTTATTTAGGTCCTCATTTCATCTCTGTTCTAGGCAGGATTTGGGGCCCATAATCTTCATCCCCTGGTGCTAGAACTTTACATCTTGTGGCACAATCGACTTTGCAGATGGAATTAAGGTGGCTAATATGCTGCCCTTATAAGAGAGGTTATCTTGATTATCCACGTGGGCCCAACATAATCAGTGGTACCTCAAAAGTGAGAGAGGAAGGCAAAAGAGTCTGTTAAAGAGATTTGACAGATAAGAAGCAGGAGAGATTCAAAGCATGAGAGGGACTTGACCTCCTTTTGAAGATAAAGCCAGAAACGCAGGTGGCCTCCAGAAGATCGGAATGACTCCCTGACCAACAGCCAGCAAGGACACAAGGACCTCAGTCTTACAACTGCAAGGACTAGCATTCTGCCAACAACCTGAAGGAACCTAGGAGGAGATTTTACCCCAGAGCCTCCAGAAAATACTGCAGCCCTGATGCCACTATGCTTTTGACCAGTGGAACCTAGAGCAAAAGAATGAGCTGTACCTACAGAACTCCTGACCTGGAGAATTGTGAGATAACAAATGTTACGTTGCTTTAGGCTGCTAGATTTGTAGTAATACGTTCTAGCAGCAAAAGAAAACTAATACGATCTCCCAACTATTCTCCTTGTCTTTACACTCCTCTGCCTTTAAGTCCATTTTCCCCATCAGTTCACACACACACACACACACACACACACACACACA
>NW_028007311.1:0-952 GCF_054177405.1 Leptonychotes weddellii | reverse complement strand
TTGAGATCAGGTGGATATGAAGGAATTAAAAATCCTGAAGGCAGCTCTCCACTGATGCCAAAACTCATCTTAACGGAGTTTAGTCTCATGACAGAAAAGAAAAAACAACTTTTTAATATTAAGAGTTACAAGAGGTGGGCTTAACCATAATTGAGCAACGGTTATCAGGTAGTCAGGCACTCACAGGGACACGACTGCTCTCCTTACCATCCCCAATAGGTACTGTGGTCATGTGTGCTTTCAGGGACTTGTCTGTGGTCAGGGTTCTTAACAGGGCCTGATTTGGGTCAACCACAAAACACTGCTTTGGGGTTCTGAGTTTTTAGTGAATATCCTGGCAGATAGGCAAGGTTCCATAAGCCAATGAGGTTTAAAGATGATGGAGGCAGAGTTTGTACTGCCCTAAATATTATAACTTACTGGCCCTGAGGCTCAGTCACCAATTGTAGCCTTTTTGCAATGTCTACGATTCTTTGTCAATCTCCCCCTCAAAAGGTGGAGCTCAATTTCTCTCTCCTTGCATATCAGTGGGACATAGAGATTTATTCTAGCAAATGGAATGTGACAGACATGACAGCAGGTGACTTCTGAAACTAATTGTAAAAGATATGATGGCTTCGATTGGGGGAGGAGTAGGAGACCTTGATTTCGTCTGGTCCCAGGAATTCAGCTGGATAGGGATTGAAACATTCTGAACATCTACGAACTCAACAGGAGATCGAAGAAAAGAATAGCAACAACTCTCTGAACAAAAAAGCGACCACTTTCTGGAAGGTAGGACGTGCAGAGAAGTGAATCTGAGGCAATACTCGGGAGGATAGACGGCGGGGGAGGGGGCCTCCGTCCGCCACTTCTGGCAAGTGATAGAGCCCCGGAGCACAAAATTGGAACTTCTAGAAGTCTGCTCCGCTGAGGGACGTCGCTCCGGTGGCTAAGCGGGGTTGGAACCCTC
>NW_028007310.1:0-952 GCF_054177405.1 Leptonychotes weddellii | reverse complement strand
AAACAAGCCCAAAGTTAATAGAAGGAAGGAAATAATAAAGATCAGTGTAGAAATAAATGAAATAGAGACAAAACAAAAACAATTAGATCAATGAAACCAACAGCTAGTTCTTTGAAAAGATAAATAAAATCAATAAACCTTTGTCCAGACTCATTAAGAAAAAAAGAGAGAAGAAAAAAAATAATAAAAGAAGAAATGGAAAGGGGGGAATTCATAACCAACAACACAATCTTCCAACACTGAATCATGAAGAAATGGAGAATCGGAACAGACCGATTACAAGTAATGAATTGAATCACAATCAAAAAACACCCAACAGAAGTCCAGGACCAGATGGCTTCGCAGGTGGACACTATCAAACATTCAAAAAAGATTTAATACTTATTATTCTCAAACTATTCCAAAAAATAGAAGAGGAGGAATGCTTCCAAATTTATTCTATGAGGACAGCATTACCCTGATATCCAAACCAGACACTACAAGAAAGAAAATTATGGACCTATATCCCTGATAAACATAGGTAGAAAAATCCTCAACAAAATATTAGCAAACCAAATCCAACAATACAATAAAAGGATCATTTACCATCAACAAGTGAGATTTATTTCAGGAATGCAAGGATGGTTCAACATCTGCAAATTAATCAATGTAATATACCATATTAACAAAATGAAGGAAAAAACAATATGATCATCTCAATAGGTGCAGAAAGGCATTCAACAAAATAACATCCACTCTTGATAAACACTCAAAAAATTGGTTTCAGAAGGGACATACCTCAACCTAATAAAGGCCATATAGGACAAAGCCACAGCTAACAAACTCAATTGTGAACAGCTGAAACATTTTCCTCTAAGAAGAGACTTTTTGTGCTTCAAAGGACATTATCAGGGGACACCTGGGTGGCTCAGTTGGTTAAGCATCTGCCTTTGGCTCAGGTCATGATCCCAGC
>NW_028007309.1:0-952 GCF_054177405.1 Leptonychotes weddellii | reverse complement strand
TGAGTTAGTTTTTTAGGAGTATAACGTCTGTGTCTAGATTCAGTTTTGTTTTATATATGGATTTCCAGTTGTTACCTGCCCTCTCATTGTTGAAAATACTTTTATTGTATTATTTTTGCCCCTTGGTCAAGTATCAATTGACTGTATTTGTGTGTGTGTTCTTTTGTGCTCCCTATTGTGTTTCATTGATCTAGTTGTCTGTTTCACCAATAGATTATATCCTTTAATTCTTCATCCTTCTAAAGGTCTCAAAAGCAACCTTCATCTCTTTTTCCCAGAGGCCTCACCATTTGGTGGACTTTGGTTGTTATGGGAAACACTGGAGAAAAGCTAAAGCAAGAGCTCTGTCCTGCTCTTTATTTAGATTTTATTTATTTGTTTGAGAGAGACAGAGAGAGTGAGCAGGGGGGAGGGGCAGAGGGAGAGTGAGTCCCAAGTGGACCCCAAGCTAAGCACAGAGCCTGAGGCATGGCTTGATCTCATGACCTGAGTTGAAACCAGGAGTCAGTTGCTTAACTGAGCCATCAGGCACCCCTCCTGCTCTTTATTTTTAAGAGGATTTGTAATCTGACAACTCTCAGACTCTGAGCATCATGGGGACTCCAAATAAATAGAAACATTTATGCTTAAAATATATACTCAGGTATCTAGAGTGTGTACATTTACTCCCAAGAAATAGAAAAACAATTCAGGTCTCTTCATCAGATTTAGATGATCGATGCCTAAGGACTGCAAAACTCTACAAGCTTCAAAATATTAGGGCTTCCTAGAATAAATTATGTAGCTTCATTACTGGTTTTCCTATAAATAGGATGTGCTTTGTTTTTGAAAAGTTTCAAAGAATTAGGACATATCTTAAGGTACATTGAGATCTAGAGATATAAAGGAACAAATTATTTTTGACGAGAAGTCATTCAGTCTACATTTTAAATACAAGCATTTGATTTAGAAA
>NW_028007308.1:0-12022 GCF_054177405.1 Leptonychotes weddellii | reverse complement strand
AAGACTGTTGAATCTCAGATCTGTACCTCTGAAACAAATAATGCAATATATGTTAAGAAAAAAAAAAGAAGAAGAAGGTAGCGGGAGGGGAAGAATGAAGCGGGGGAAATCGGAGGGGTGGACGAACCATGAGAGACGATGGACTCTGAAAAATAGGCTGTGGGTTCTAGAGGGGAGGGTGGTGGGAGGATGGGTTGGCCTGGTGGTGGGTATTGAGGAGGGCACGTTCTGCATGGAGCACTGGGTGTTATGCACAAACAATGAATCATGGAACACTTCATCTAGAACTAATGATGTAATGTATGGGGATTAACATAAGAATTAAAAAAAAAATGGTAAAAAAAAAAAAAGATTTGTAAAAGGTTTGCTACATCTGGAAATAGTCCATGGTGAGTAACATGTAGATCAAAGAAACAAACTTACTGAATAATTTGAACCTAAGGGCCACTTTGTACAGGTGGAGATTTGGCTGTTCTGCTAGGCTGTGCTGGAGATCCCTTTATTCCTTATGTTTGTAGGCCCATCCTTTCTCAATAAGAACTAAAAAAATAAATGAAAACCTTCACATAAGAGAATTATTTTGGAGTCAAGGATATTCAGGTGTCTTCTGTGTCTGCTTGAAATTTTTAGTCAAATTCTTAAGGTTCAATTATAGACCATAGTATATTAAGTATCCGAGACTCTTTTATATATTGTCAGCCCCAGTTTCCTCATGAAGACTCTATTTAAAAACAAAATGTGTTTGCTTGACACTTGAATTTATTTCTGCTTAATCACATAATCAAACACATCAATTGAGGATCCAAAATATTTATTTTGTGTGTACTATTTTCAGTGGTCTAGAGCAACTTAGCTCCATTAATTTAGCATTCTAAACATAAATTTTACTGCCTGAAAATGACTTAGTTGAGCTATGGAACTGTCTGATTAAGCTGAAAATTTGGCTTTTCTTTCATTATTCATATGTGATTTGGTGTTCCAGCAATTCTTGTTTATACATTTCATACTTACTTAATGAAACTTACACACAATGAAGAAAAGTTTTATGTACATCTCTGAGTCCATACATTGGCATCATGGAGAGGGGAGGTGAAGAGATGAAGAGGGAAATACGATTTTTTTTTTCTGTCTGAGTATGTAAGTATTTTGCATGTACCACTAGGAGCTCCATTACTTACTGTGCCACACATGATATTACTGCACCATTCAAAATATTAGAACATCTGGGAAAACATTACATTGTAAGAGAAAGAGAAATTTCTTTACAATCATGGAGTTTTGATGAGACTTTTGTGTGGCAAATGCTTGAAGATGGTAAACATTTTGACATTCAGGGAATTAAGGATATAATTGAGACATTTTGGTGATAATTGATTCAAACAAAATAAAAGAAATGACTAGTATCACTGGCCAGTAGTAGTTCACTGGGTTGTAGTTAATTTTTTTGCTAAAAAAAAAGCCTAATGTGAATGTAAGAAACCAGCTGGTATTTTTTCACTAATCCAAAAACATCACCAGATGAACTCAATTATATTTTGTGTGGTGGGATATGTTCTTGAAGTCTTAGTGTACTATAAGCAAATTATACCTGAGGCCATGGAACAGAAAGGTTATCAAACTAAAGTAAGATGCTCAAGCCATATGTTCTGTTAAATCATAGAGCAAATTCAAGGAGAAAGAAAGAGTAGGTTAAAAAACTTGTAAAATGGAGCAAGCAGAATGTAAAGACTGCAGTACCTGGATCTAGTGCCCTTTCCTCTGTCTGCCATATTAGCCTTCCCTGTTGGTGGTGTGGTTTCAGGAACCTGAGTATAGGGCAAACAGTAAAAACCCTGAAGCCAGCACTCACTTTAAACAGTACAGAGGCCCAGGTCCAATGACTCCTGGCCAGTAGCTGGAACTCACTGAGAACAGCCCTGGATTTTATCTGCATACATATCTCAGGTAGGAGATATATGGAACCAGAATAAGCATCACCAAAGGCTGATGAATAGTTAGCAATTACTTGGTACTTTTCTCCCCTCCTATATATGTTGGCACACTTAGGCTGAACTTACTTTATCTATGTCTAACAGTTTTCACAAACTACTTATTATCTATACTTAGTTTTATCTATCCTCCTAATTTGTTTCTCCTATCTTTTATAAAAGAATTTAATAATATTAAACAATACAATTTTAGGTTGGAACTTCAAAATATCCTTGGTGTCACATGAATTAATCATAAAGTAAAAATGTGGATGTTTCCTGTTATAACTCAAAGCTTACTATAAATGCTTTTGAGGTTCTTGAAGAATTCTTGGGCCTCCCAGGTAGATTCTCTACCACAACCTTTCCCCATTATATGATTCATGTAGCCAGAGGCTAGAAGCATAATGACAGCTCATGAGATATAATGTTTCTCCTCTTTCTGTTCTTCTCCATCTCTTCCTCTTCTACTTCCTCCTCTCCCCTCCTTCCTCTTTCTTTTCCTTCTCTACTTCATTTTCCTCTTCCCTCATTCCTGATTATTCTAATGTGGAAAATTATGGTTAAATACTTGCAAACCATTTACCTACTAATCTTTTATCCAACTAAAACATACTTACCTCATGCAAATAATAGGAAATAGCAACTCACTATGTACTAAACTATTAAAGTTATTCCCCTGAATTGAGAAGCAACTAAAATATTGACAGCAGAACTCTGTTTTAATTGGGATTTCTTCCTTCTGGCATCAGGTAGGTATTGTTGAGGGTTTGCTCATTCAGATAATTTTTCTTTTTTTTGTCTTTTCTATTTTTATTTTTTAAATTCCAGTTTAATTAACTTACAATGTTAGTTTCAGGTATACAATATCATGATACAACAATTCTATATATTACTTAGTGTTCATCACAATAAATATACTCTTAATCCCCTTCACCTATTTCACCCATTCCCCTACCCACCTACCCTCTGGTAACTTTCAGTTTGTTCTATATATTTAAGAGTCTGTTTTTTGGTTTGTCTCTTTTTTTCTTTCATTCATTTGACTTTTACTTAAATTTCACATATGAGTAAAATCATATGGCATTTGTCTTTCTCTGACTGACTTATTTGATTTAACATTATACCCTCTAGATCCATCCATGCTGTTGCAAATAGCAAAGATTTCATTCTTTTTTATGGCAAAGTAAAATTTTCCATTGTGTATATATATCACTTCTTTATCCATTAACCTGTGGATTGACACTTGGGTTGCTTCCAAAACTTGAATATTATACACTGTAATAAACATAGGGGTGCACATATCTTCTCAAATAAGTGTTTTGATATTTTTTAGTAAATTCCCAATAGTGAAATTACAGGATCATATGGTATTTCTGTTTTTAACTTTTTGAGCAAAATCCATGCTGTTTTCCACAGTGGCTGCACCAGTTTGCATTCCCACCACAGCACACAATGGTTCCTTTATCCGCACATCCTCGCTAACACTTGTTATTTCTTGTGGTTTTGACTTCAGTCATTCTGACCAGCTGTGAGGTGGTATCTCAATGGTTTTGGTTTCCATTTCCCTGATGATGAGTGATGTTGAACATCTTTTCATGCAACTGTTGGCTATCCCTATATCTTCTTTAAAGAAATGTCTGTTCATGTCTTCTGCCCATATTTTAACTGGAATATTTGGGATTTTTTTGGAATTGAGTTGTATAAGTTTTTCATATATTTTGGATACTAACCCCTTATAGGATATATCCTTTGTAAATATATTCTTCTATTCAGTAGGTTGTCTTTTTGTTTTGTTGACTGTTTTCTTCACTGTGCAGAAGCTTTTTATTTTGATGAAGTCCCAATAGTTTATTATTGCTTCTGTTTCTCTTGCCTTAGAAGATATATCTAGAAAAAATGTTGCTAGGGCCAATATCAGAGAAATTACTGCCTGTGCTCTCTTCCAGGATTTTTATGATTTCAGGACTTATATTTAAGTCTTTATCTATCTTGAACTTCTTTTTGTATATGATGTAAGAAAGTGGTCCAGTTTCATTATTTTGTATGTAGCTGTCCAGTTTTCCCAATACCATTTGGTGAAGAGACTGTCTTTTTCCCATTGCATGTTCTTGCCTCTTTTGTCATAGATTAATTGACTATATAAATTGTGTTTATTTTTAGGCTCTCTATGCTGTTTCATTGAGCTATTTTTGTGCCAGTAATATACTATTTTGATTAATATACATTGGTTGTATGTCTTGAAATCTGGGATTTCCATACCTCCAGTCTTGCTCTTCTTTTTCAATATTGCCTGGGCTATTTGAGGCCTTTTGTAGAACCATACAAATTTTAGAATTATTCATTCTAGTTTTGTGAAAGAAAATTTTGGTATTTTGATAGGGATTATATTAAATCTGTAAATTATTTTGGGTAGGATGGACATTTTAACACTATTTTTTTTCCCAGTTCATGAGCATGGAATGTCTTTCCATTTCTTTGTGTTGTCTTCAATTTCTTTCATCAATGTTCAATAGTTTTCAGAGTACAAGTTTTTTGTTTTTGTTTTTGTTTTTTTTTACCTCTTTGGTTATTTAATTGTAAATGGGACTGTTTTCTTAATTTCTCTTTCTGCTACTTCATTATTAGTGTATAGAAATGCAATGGATTTCTGTATTTTGATTTTGTATCCTGCAATCTTACAGAAATTCATTTATAAGTCTAGTATTTTTGGGGTAGAGTCTTTAAAGTTTTCTGTATATAATGTCATTTCATCTGCAAATAGTGAAAGTTTTACTTCTTTACTGATTTGGATGCTTTTGTTGTTCTTGGTTGTTGTTGTTATTGTATGTAGCTAGCTTTTCCAGTATTATGCTGAATAAAAGTGGTGAGAGTGGACATCCTTGTCTTGTTTCTGATCTTAGGGGAAAAGGTCTCAGTTTTTCACCATTGAGTATGTTACCTGTATGGTTTTCATATATAGCCTTTATTATGTGCAGGTATGTTTCTTCTAAATCTATTTTGTTGGGTTTTTTTATGATGAATTTATGTTGTACTTTGTCAAATGCTTTTTCTGCATCTATTGAAATGATTATATATTTTTTATACTTTCTCTTATTTATGTGCTGTATCATGTTGACTGATTTGTGAATACTGAATGACCTGTGCATCCCAGGAATTAATCCTACTTGATCATGGCAAATGATTTTTTTAATGTTTTTATTGGATTCTGTTTGTTAATATTTTGTTGACGTTTTTAGCATTTATGTTCATTGAAGATATTGGTCTGTAATTCTCTTTTTTTGTAGTGTCTTTATCTGGTTTTGGTATCAAGGCAATATTGGCCTTATATAATGAATTTGGAAGCTTTCCTTCCTTTTTTATTTTTGGGAATAGTTTGAGAATAGGTATTAAGAAATTTTTTGGTAGAATTCACCCATGAATCAATTTGGTCCTGGACTTTTATTGGTTGGAATTTTTTTGATTACTGATTCGATTTCATTGCTGGTAATTGGTTTGTTCAAGTTTTCTATTTCTCCCTAGTTCTGTTTTGGGAGGTAATATGTTTCTAGGAATTTATCCATTTCTTTTAGATTTTCCAATTTGTTAGCATTTAATTTTTCATAATATTCTCTTATGTGGTGTTAGAGGTTACTTCTCTTTCATTTTGGATTTTATTTATTTGCATACTCTCTGCCTTTTTTTTAATGAGTCTGACTAAAGGCTTAAAATTTTGTTGACCTTTTCAAAGAATCATCTCCTGGTTTCATTGATCTGTTCTCTTTTTTTAATTTCTATTTCACTTATTTCTGTTCTGGTCTTTATTTCCTTCTTTCTACTTGTTTTGGGTTTTGTTTGTTCTTATTTTTTCTTGCTCCTTTAGGTATAATGTTAGGTTGTTTATTTCAGATTTTTCTTTCTTCTTGAGGTAGACCCATATTTCTAAAAACTTCTCTCTCAGAAGGGCTTTTGCTGCATTCCTAAGATTTTGGGCCATTGTGTTTTCATTTTCATTTGTCTCCATGTATTTTTTTATTTCCCACTTTGATTTCTTGGTTGATAAGTCCATTGTTTAGTAGCATGTTATTTAAGCTCCATGTATTTGTATTCATTCTAGGTTTTTTTCTTGTGGTTTATTTCTAGTTTGATAGTATTGTGGTCAGAAAAGATGCATGGTATGACTTCAATCTTTTTGAATTTGTGAAGACTTGTTTTGTGACCTAACATGTGATTGATTCTGGAGAATGTTCCATGTGCACTTGAAAAGAATGTGTATTCTGTTGTTTTAGGATGAGATGTTCTGAATCTATCTGTTAGGTCCATCTGGTCCAATGTGTCATGCAAGGCACTGTTACCTTGTGATTTCTATTTGGATGATCTGTCTATTTATGTAGAGTGGGTGTTTAAGACACTACTATTATTGTGTTACAAACTTTATGTTTGTATTTTGCTTTTTATGTATTTGAGAGCTCCCACCATGGGTCCATAAATATTTACAGTTGTTATATTTTTTTGTTGGGTTGACCCCTTTCTGATTATGGTGTGTCCTTCTTTGTCTCATTATAGTCTTTGCTTTACAGTTTATTTTGTCTCATATAAGTATTTATGACCCCAGCTTTCTTTTCACTTCCATTTACATAAGTGCTTTTCCATCCTTCACTTTTAGTCTACATGTGTTTTTGGTCTGAAATGAGTCTCTTCTAGACAGCATATATATGGGTCTTGCTTTTTCATCCATTCTATCACCCTATATCTTTTGATTGGAACATGTAGTCCATTTATATTCAGAATAATTATTGATAAGTATGTACTTATTGTCATTTTGTTACTTCTTTTATGGATTTTTTTTGTAGTTCTCTGTTCTCTTCTTCTCCTGATCTCTGTTTGCTGGGTTTCTTTAGTGATATACTTGGATTCCTATTTATTTATTTATTTATTTTACATGTCCATTACTGGTTTTGACTTATGGTCACCATTAGGTTTATATATAATACCTTATGCATATAGCAGTCTATATTAAGTTGATGGTTACTTAAGTTTGAACCCATTCTAAAAGCACTAGGGGTGCCTAGGTGGCTCAGTCAGTTAAGCTTCTGCTTTTGGCTCAGGTCATGATCACTGAGTCCTGGGATCAAGCCCTTTGTTGGGCTCCTGCTCGGCAGGGAGTCTGCTTCTCCCTCCCCTTTGCCTTTCCTCCCTGCTCATGTTCTCTCTCTCTCTTTCTCTCTCTCAAATAAATAAAATCTTTAAACATTAAAAAAAAAATAAAAGCACTAAATTTTTACCCCTTTCCCCGACCGTTTCAGGTATATGGTGTCATACATTGCCTCCTTTTATTTTGTGAATCCATTTACTGATGTTTATAGATATACTTAATTTTATTGCATTTGTGCTTCCTACTTTTCTTACTCCCATTGACGGTTTTTCCTTCCTAATCACAGAGCCCCCTTTAACATTTCTTGTAAGGGTGGTTTAGTGGTAATGGATTCCTTTAACTTTTCTTTGGGAAATTCTTTATCTCTCATTCTATTATGAATGATAGCCTTGCTTGGTAGACTAATCTTGACTGCAGAGTTTTTTTCTTTCAGCACTTTGAATATATCATGCTACACCCTTCTGGCCTGTATAGTTTCTGCTGAAAAAATCATCTGATAACCTTATAGCTGTTTTCTCTTGCTACTTTAAAAATTTTCTCTTTATTACTACATTTTGCCATTTCAATTACTATGTGTCTTGGTGTGGAACTCCTTGAGTTCATATTGTTGGGAACTCTCTGTGCCTCCTGGATCTGGATTTCTGTTTCCTTCCCCAGATGCAGGAAGTTTTTGGCTATTATTTCTTCAAATAAATTTTCTGTTCCCATTTCTTTCTCTTCTCCTTCTGGCATTGTTATAATACAAATGTTATTACACTTGACGGTGTTGTTGAGTTCCCTTAATCTATTCTCATTTTTTTATTATTCTTTTTTCTTTTACCTGTTCAGCTTTATTGTTTTGCATTACTCTGTCCTCCAGGTCATCGATCTGTTCTTCTGTTTCCTGTAGTCTACTGTTTACTCCCTCCCTAGTGTATTTTTAATTTCAGTTATTGAGTTCTTCATCTCTGATTGGTTCTTTTTAGTGTTTTCTTATCTCTTTGTTGAGGGTCTCACTGAGAACTTCTACACTTTGCTCAAGTCTACTGAGTATCTTTATGATCATGTATTTAAATTATCTATGAGGCATATTACTTATCTCTGTTTAACTTAGGTCTCTTGTGGTTTTGTCCTGTTCTTTCATTTGGGACATATTCTTCTGTCTCCTCATTTTGTCTAACTCTCTGTGTCTGCTTCTGTGTTTTAGGAAAGTCAGCTATGTCTCCTGCTCTTGAAGGTAGTGTCCACATGAAGAAGAGGTCCGGTAGTGCCCTGCCGTGCAATGTGCCCTGTTCCCCATAACCTGGTACTTCAAAGTTCTCTGTGTATTATGTACACCCTACGGTTGAGGCTGAGCCATATCTGTTTTCAGTCCAATCTTTTACAATGGATCTTTTTGCTTGGTGTGAACAGGGTTTGGTTCCTGTGTTGTTAATGGGCCAGTCTGGGGCCTCCTTGGTCTTGAGTGGGTTCAAACCAGGAATTTGCCAGAACTGTGGTTCCATCAAACTTCAGGGAGTTCTCCCCGTTTTGTCCCCTGAGAAACTTTTGTAGGTGGGTGGGTCCTGTAGTCAGACCAAATGTCTGCCCCCAGCCTACTGCTGGGACTACAGTTGAACCAGTTCTCATGGTTCTTTTCCTCTACCTGGGATATGAGTCACTATGGAGTGATTTTGGCCTCTTTTGGGGCTGCCTGCAATTGCCATGCTTTGGTGCCACTTTAGATGGACTCCTGCTAAGGACATGTTGGATGGGGCTGGTCCACAGGAAAAGACTGTGGTGGAGAGCATGGTGTCTGCTAGGTTTGCACTAGTCTACAGTGAGAGGGGATCTGTAGCCACTTTGGAGAACTGCCCTATTTGGTTTGGAGGGAGTAAGTCCACAGGAAAGCATGGGGTTGAGACATGCTGTTAGGTGGAGAGTGTTCCTGCTGGGCTGGTTCTACCAAGTGTCCAAGTATCTAGGCTAGGGGTTTGGGCTAGAGAAATGGCACTCACCAGCTCTTTTGTTCTTAGAGAATTCTCTTAAAGATACCTGCTCCTGCAGCACATGTTCTGAGTTTAGTAAATAAATCTTCCTGTATAATCCAGGTATTTTTCAAACTGCTGTCTCTATGCTGTATCTTAGCAAGGCTGTTTGTTATGCTGTCTCTTTAAGGTCAGGGACTCAGTTTCCTATCACCTTCAAGCTCTCCCAGAGCCAAGCCTGCTCATTTTTCAAGTTCATGTGTTAAGCCCCACTGGTTGTAAGAACTCACGACATTAAGGCTCTGTGATTTTTTTTTTTTAAAGATTTTATTTATTCATTTGAGACACAGAGATACAGTGAGAGAGAGAGAGAGAGCATGAGCAGGGAGAGAGGCAGAGGGAGAGGGAGAAGCAGGCTCCCTGCTGAGCCAGGAGCCTGATGTGGGGCTTGATCCCAGGACCCTGGGATCATGACCTGAGCTGAAGGCAGACGCTCAACCATCTGAGCCACCCAGGCACCCCCAAGGCCCTGTGATTTTCACAGCCAAATGTTATAGAGATTCATCTTCCCAGTGTGGTCCCCTATACTTGGAGTGCTTGGTGTGGAGTTTGCTCCTCACCCTTCTCCATGCCTGTGATGTCCCTCCTTCCCATGGACAGTCTCCCACGTCACTTTGGTTCTGGGCCATGTCTCCACCCTTTTTACCTTTTATGATGCAGCTTCTTCTCTAAGTTTAGCTGTGGAGAGTTTTTTCTGCCCGTCTTCAAGTCATTTTGGGGGTTATTTACATTAATGTGGGTGTTACCTAGGTTTTTCCATGAGAGGAGGTGAGCTAGGATTCTCCTACTCCACCATCTTCCTCAGAAGTTAGTCATTCTGTTTTTGATAGGGTCAAACTTATGAAACTCTTTCTGAGGATAAAATGTACATCAGAAAGTAAGAGACATCAAAGTTATGGTTAATTTATTAAAGAACAAGTTGAAAATAAATAATAAAAATGGATATATTCTCGGTACAACAGGTTCCTAGATATATAGTAACATGGTTGTGCATGTTGTTTAAAAAGATAAGGCAGATCAAAACATGTTAGAAGGAGTATATGCTTCTCTGCCTTTTAGGGTAGATGTAATGATTTTTTAATTATACATTCTAAGCAAAGCGTATAAAAAACATGAATACTATACAGAATGTATAAGTTATGTTTAAATAATGAGCTTCCTTTGTCATTTGACTTTTTCTTTTTTTGGTGTGTGATTTATATTTAACAAGAACAAAAGAGGGCGTGGGGCAAGATGGCAGAGGAGTAGGAGACCTGAATTTCATCTGGTCCCAGGAATTCAGCTAGATAGGGATCAAACCATTGTGGAACACCTACGAACTCAACAGATTGAAGAAAAGAATAGCAGCAACTCTCTGACTAGAAAAGCGACCACTTTCTGAAGGTAGGACGTGCGGAGAAGTGAATCCAAGGTGATATTCAAGAAGATAGACCGTGGGGGAAGGGAGCCTCCATCAGCCGGCTCCCAGCAAGTGATAGGGCAGAGGAGCACAAAATCAGAACTTTTAGAAGTCTGCTCCACTGAGGGATGTCACTCCACTGACTAAGTGGGGGTGGAACTTTCGTTGCAACAGTGTGGTGTCAGGACCCTCGGGGTCACAGAAAGACAGGGGTGCCTGAGTGTGGCAGAGCTCCCAGGTATCGGATCAGGGAAGCAGGCTGCAAAGACAAAGCTGAGGAGTGAGCTCTCAGCTCAGGGTTGCCGTAAACCCTAATCCACGGCACAGTCGGGCCACTGCTCTTCCAGCAGGAACCCAACAAGCAGCAGATCTGTGGAGACTCTCCTTCTTCTCCCGGGAGGAGCAGCACGGGAGGACACCACAGGAATCTGCTGGGTTTGGAGACTCCAAACGGGGTCATGTGCCAGAGATAGAAATGCTCTATCACAGGCCAGGTGAGCACGGACTGCGGCCAGAGACTGGGAAGATAGGACTGATGGACTGCTTTTCTCTGGGAGCACACTGAAGAGTGGGGCCCAGAGCTCTCAGCTTCTCTGGGGCAGAGATTGGGAGGCCCCCAATTCTACTCTCATCCTCCAAAGCTGTATGGAAAGCTTGCAGGGAAAAAAAGCTACTGAGAGCAAACCCGAGCAGATTGCTTAGCCCGGCCCCTGGCAAAGGTGGGGAAATTCCGCCTCAGGCAAAGACATTTGAGAATCTCTGCAACAGGCCCCTCCCCCAGAAGATCAGCAAGAACACCAGCCAAGACCAAGTTTACTGATCAATGAGAACGACAGAACTCCAGCACTAGGGGAATATAGCAAATAGAATTCATGGCTTTTTTCCCCCTTATTCTTTAGTCTTTCAAAGTTAATTTTTTTAATTTCTCTCTTCTTTTTTCTTTTTCTATTTTTTTTTGAATTTTTTTCCCTTTTTCAATGAACATCATAATAATCCCTTTCTTAAAAATCTTTTTTATTTTTCATTTTTAGAGTAATATTCTATCCCTTCATAGTAGTTAACCTTATTTTTGGTATCTATATAAGTTGTTCTCTCTTTAAAATTTTGGGATACAGTTTCTTCTAACAGACCAAAATATACCCTAAATCTCCAGTGTATGGCTTTGTTCTAGTCTCCTGCCTAATCACATTCTCTCCTTTTTCTTCTTTAATTTCTCTTCTTTATTTTTTCAACTGACTTCTTATCAATTCCTTTTATAAAATCTTTTATAATTTTCATCTTTACAATCATATTCTATCCCTTCATCGTATTTACCCTTATTTTTCTACATATATAGGTTTTTCTTTCTTTAAAATTTTGGGAGGCACTTTCTTCTAACAGACCAAAATACACCCAAAATCTAGTGTGTGGCACTGATCTATTCACCAGCCTGATCATATTTGATCATATTCTTTTTTTCTTTTTCTTTTTCTTTTTTCTTTCTTTCCCTTTCTTTTCCCCTGGTTTCAGGTCTCTT
>NW_028007307.1:0-952 GCF_054177405.1 Leptonychotes weddellii | reverse complement strand
GCCTCTGGGGGGCCAGGGGCTGCATGCCCCACGGGGTTTGCTCCCCAGGGGCTCCCCTCCCTGAGGACAGCAGGTGCATCACGGGCCATCCTCAGCACTCCTCACGGGCACACACGGTGACCTGCCCCTTCCCAGGCCCGCAACTCCCACCCTCCCCCGAGTCCCAGTCAAGGACATGGGGGAATCCACCCCCAGGCACCACACCCACACCTGCAAGGGCGAGGCAGGGCAGGCCCCACGCCCCAGAGTGCCTCAGCGAGGGGTGCCAAATACTGAGAGCACCAGGGCCATGGTGAGTGGGGGGCAGCCCTGACCCCACAGAAACAAGAGGGCCCACGTGATAAGGAAGAGCGGACTCCAGACATGCCATCCACGTGGGCCTGGCAGGGGCAGGAAGACGTCTCACAAGGAGACACCAGGACTGCCCCATGGCCTCATCTGCACACACGGCCCTGGGCAGAGTGCGGGAAGTCACCACATGAAGCGCCCCAAGGGTCTGCGCTGTGGCTGGTGCCAAAAAGCAAGTGCCCCCAGAGCTCCCAGTGATGTTGTTACGGCCACTGGCTAAGCCCCGAGGCTGGCCACCACCGTGACCACCGGGCTCCCCGGTCACCCAGAGTCATGGCCCAGAGCCCCCGTCCAGCCTGGGCACCCCATGATGTGCTGCCCAGACCCTGTCTACAGGGGAAGGGCCAGCGCCTACACATCCAAAGGAAGCCCTCAGACCTCCCTGAACACCGCCCCACTCTGTCTGTGCGGCACTCGTTCAAACAGTAAAAGTCAACACCGAAGATAAAATAAAATCTCTCCGCAGTGCCAAAAATACCTCCCCACGGGATGAGGGAGCTGGAGCCAGCTTCCACAGCAGCAACTGTTGCTATGGATACGGGGCTCCAGCCAGCAGGGGGGGAGGGACAGAGATGAGGGAGAGGGGGCAGAGATGGGGAGGGGG
>NW_028007306.1:0-952 GCF_054177405.1 Leptonychotes weddellii | reverse complement strand
CTCCTAGAGGACTCCATACATCATGGGACTTGGGGCTTTTATTTTTATTTTTTTTGGCTAGAATGTAAATAAACTAAAGTAAAATCTCAGGTTTTAAAATGACTTTAAAGAACCACACATTTCCTGAAAGAACCATTTTCAAATTACATATAAACATGTTTAATCAGTCTTTACTGCTCTAAGTGGCAGGGGGATTTCATAGGGGCCCGAGTCAGTGACCTACAGACTGGTGGCTCAGACCCCAGGAGTGTCTACAGGAGGCTACTGGGTTGATCCGTCTCACTGCACTGACAAGTTAGTTCAGTCACAACTAATCTGCCTAGCTTTTTCCAGTGGACTTCCTTTCCTTCACATACCAGCCCTCACACTTCCCTGCTGCATCCCCAACAAACTGGTCACTGAATATGACACTTATGCAACCAAGGACAATCAGCACAACAAAACCATCCAACCACCACTTAGGATATGGCACCATCGTGAAACCAACAGTCATGCTGTCATTGGCATACACGCATCTGAGCAGTGATTTCTACAGGCTGCTGCTTCTTCTGTATTCATCCCGAGAGATAACAGAGGACACAGAGACACGTGGGCACAAACCCTCTTCCAACCCTTGCCAGTTATTAGTCCTTTCGAAGACTCAATAGCCTCGTCTCTGAAAGGAAATACTATGACAAGGACAAGAGACACAATGATGGCTGCTACCATGCTACTCCCACCACTAATACACAGTACCACCCTGCTGCTGCTTCACCTACTAGCAGTAGCGCTACTACTATACCACCACCACCATCCCCGCTACTACTACAACTATGAGTACGACGATTATGACTACCACCACCACTACTACTACATTATTACTACCACTAATACTGCAGTACTACAGTGCTGTTGCGTCTACTCCTGCTACCTCAATACTACCACCGCCATCGCCACCACTACAAGCAACGCT
>NW_028007305.1:0-952 GCF_054177405.1 Leptonychotes weddellii | reverse complement strand
GCAATAGCCAAACTGTGGAAAGAGCCGAGATGCCCTTCAACAGATGAATGGATAAAGAAGATGTGGTCCATATATACAATGGAATATTACTCAGCCATCAGAATGGTTGAATACCCAACTTTTACATCAACATGGATGGGACTGGAGGAGATTATGCTAAGTGAAATAAGTCAAGCAGAGAAAGTCAATTATCATATGGTTTCATTCATATGTGGAACATAAGGAATAGCATGGAGGACATTAGGAGAAGGAAGGGAAAAGTGAAGGAAGGGAAATCAGAGGGAGAGATAAACCATGAGAGACTATGGACTCTGAGAAACAAACTGAGGGTTTTAGAGGGGAGGGGGATGGGGGGATGGGTTAGCCTGGTGATGGGTATTAAGGAGGGCAGGTACTGCATGGAATACTGGGTGTTATATGAAAACAGTGGATCGTGGATCACCACATCAAAAACTAATGATGTACTATATGGTGACTAATATAATAATTAAAAAAAAAACCCTAAAAAAATAATAATAATATTGTCACAACTTTGCATGGTGACAGATGGTAACTAGACTTATTATGGTAAGCATTTCACAGTGTATACAAGTGTCAAACCACTATGCTGAATACCTGAAACTAATATAATATTGTACGTCATCTATTTAATTAAAAATTAAAAATGGTAAAAATTAATTTAAAAAATTTTTAACTGATTTATTTTCAAGACGAAGAAGACCAATTCAGTAAAATACTGGAGCAATTTACCAACAGCTTCTGAATTGTGAAACTCCTTGGGGATTTCAAAGGTGGGCCTGGAGAGCAGAACATGCCACCCCAAAATAATTCATTATTTTAAATTAAAGTTACTCAAGAAACAGCTGGTGCAAGAAGGATACTCTGAACCTCCTTTGTCCCCCTGAGAGCAGAAAATAAATCTCCCATTTGAAGACACCCTCCTTGTACCAGG
>NW_028007304.1:0-952 GCF_054177405.1 Leptonychotes weddellii | reverse complement strand
AGCCCATCCACCTGCTCCATCTGTCTCCCCACCAGTCCTCCACCTCCTCCCACCCATCCCCTACTGCTCCTCTCACGAACCCTGAGAACACAACACTCCCGCCTGCCCCCGTGACCCTCTCCCTGCCGTGCACGCCTTTGCCCCTGCCCCAGTCCCTCCAGTCACTTCCCTGGGCTGCCCTGTCAGCCCTGAACACGCCTTCCTGGGCTGTGAAAGGGGCGTCCCCCTCTTAGCAGAGCTGGCCCGCACCCCAAGGGGCATGTCCAGGGACGCCTCCTTCCAGGCAGCAACTTGGGCCACAAGTGCCCGTGAGCCTCCCACATGCCTGGCTGCCTTCCCTGCTGCGGGCCCGGCCCTGGCACGCTCCTTCCCACCTGCTTGCAGAGGGGAACATGTTGTCCTCGCGCCCCCAGGCTCCAGCCCCCTTATCAGGAGCCCCGGCCGCAGCTGTTACCCTTGAATGTAAGCCTCCTGACGGGGCTGGGGATCCTGATGGTGGAGGGGGAGGAGCAGAGCGTCCTCCCCAGAGCTTTAGAATCTACCCCTTGGAAAGGATCAGAGGGAGCGTGTGGGGGAGGGGAGAGCAGGCGGTGGCCGGGACGCGGGGTGCCGCGGAGGGTGCCGTGAGCCGCGCCTCTGGAGCCCTGGCCCCGGGCCTGCCTGGGAGCCCCTCCTGTGCGAGCAGTGCCAGCCTCTGGGAGGGTCAGGCCGCCCGTTCTGTTTGCCCACAGTCTGGAGCCCGTCACAAGGTTGACGAGCTCCAAGTGCGCCCCTTATCGCATCTCTGAGCGTGAGTGGGGGCCTACAGCCCGCACCCCGAGCAGTAGCCCTTGGCACTCGCTTCCTTTCCCCGCCCGACCTCGGCAGTCGGGGTAGGTGTGGCCATGCTTTTATTAGGCACAGGGACGGTTCCTTGCTTTCGTGACGTCTGTACTACCCAGATAAGCTTGTA
>NW_028007303.1:0-952 GCF_054177405.1 Leptonychotes weddellii | reverse complement strand
GAGGGTTCCAACCCCGCTTAGCCACCGGAGCGACGTCCCTCAGCGGAGCAGACTTCTAGAAGTTCCAATTTTGTGCTCCGGGGCTCTATCACTTGCCAGAAGTGGCGGACGGAGGCCCCCTCCCCCGCCGTCTATCCTCCCGAGTATTGCCTCGGATTCACTTCTCTGCACGTCCTACCTTCCAGAAAGTGGTCGCTTTTTTGTTCAGAGAGTTGTTGCTATTCTTTTCTTCGATCTCCTGTTGAGTTCGTAGATGTTCAGAATGTTTCAATCCCTATCCAGCTGAATTCCTGGGACCAGACGAAATCAAGGTCTCCTACTCCTCCCCCAATCGAAGCCATCATATCTTTTACAATTAGTTTCAGAAGTCACCTGCTGTCATGTCTGTCACATTCCATTTGCTAGAATAAATCTCTATGTCCCACTGATATGCAAGGAGAGAGAAATTGAGCTCCACCTTTTGAGGGGGAGATTGACAAAGAATTGTAGACATTGCAAAAAGGCTACAATTGGTGACTGAGCCTCAGGGCCAGTAAGTTATAATATTTAGGGCAGTACAAACTCTGCCTCCATCATCTTTAAACCTCATTGGCTTATGGAACCTTGCCTATCTGCCAGGATATTCACTAAAAACTCAGAACCCCAAAGCAGTGTTTTGTGGTTGACCCAAATCAGGCCCTGTTAAGAACCCTGACCACAGACAAGTCCCTGAAAGCACACATGACCACAGTACCTATTGGGGATGGTAAGGAAAGCAGTCGTGTCCCTGTGAGTGCCTGACTACCTGATAACCGTTGCTCAATTATGGTTAAGCCCACCTCTTGTAACTCTTAATATTAAAAAGTTGTTTTTTCTTTTCTGTCATGAGACTAAACTCCGTTAAGATGAGTTTTGGCATCAGTGGAGAGCTGCCTTCAGGATTTTTAATTCCTTCATATCCACCTGATCTCAA
>NW_028007302.1:0-952 GCF_054177405.1 Leptonychotes weddellii | reverse complement strand
GCCCAGATTAATCTTTTAAAACTCCTGGTGATTCATTTTTAAAGATCTCAAATATATAAAGAGTAATCCTTGCAAAACAATTTAGCATTATCTTGGCAGGTTGAATCTGTACAGACCCCACAACCCAACAATTGTACTCCTGTACTCTAACAGTTGTACCTGTGGGAATCCTTACATGTTAAGTAAAAAAAAAAAAAAAAAAAAAAAAAGTGAGTGCCAGAAGGCTGTATGTAATGTGGTTCTGGCTAAGCTCTGAAATAAGCAAAATAAATAGCATATTATTTAGAGATCTGTACACGTGCGATGAAACTGTGATTTAAACCTAGCTGGGGTAAGAGGATGAGAAGTAGAACATTCAAGCTACTGGTCACCTTGAGGTGGTAGGGGCATTAGGTGAGCTAAGCAGAGGAACCAACCCAGGACGAGGCCCCCGTATCGGTCATGCGCAGGTGGCTTCCTGGTATTCACTGTATTATGGTGATGCTTCATAATACTTGAATATTTGTCATATATATTGTTTTTATTATGCTAAAAAAAAAAAAACCCCACCCAAACTGGAACTGAGTCCATATTCGGTTCTGGAGAAAGCTTCTTGCAAATTATTCTTGCCGCTGGCTCCTGTGCTCCTGTTGTTATGGGACGGTAAATGAGGAGGACGTGGGAAAAGCACAGTGAGATTTCACCTCATACCCATTAGGATGACTGTTATCAAAAACACAGAAGAGAGCAAGCACTGGCAAGGATGTGGAGAAATCGGAACCCTTGTGCGTTGCCGGTAGGAATGTAAAATGGTGCACATAGCTGCGGGAGGATGGAATGGAAGTTCCTCAGACAGATGAATCAGAGTTACCATCCAGTCCAGCAATTCCACTTCTGGATATACACACAGAAGACTTGAAAGCAGGGACTCAAACAGGTGTTTGGACACCCGTGTTCACAGCTGCATTTGCAC
>NW_028007301.1:0-952 GCF_054177405.1 Leptonychotes weddellii | reverse complement strand
TGGGGTGGGATCAAAGGGAGAAGCAGACTCCCTGCTGAGCAGGGAGCCTGATGCGGGACTCGATCCCGGGACTCCAGGATCATGACCTGAGCCAAAGGCAGTTGCTTAACCAACTGAGCCACCCAGGCACCCTCTATTTGTTCTTTATAACAGTCAGATTATGATTCCCAGTTGTCTACTTCTATAATATCTCTTCTGCTATCTACCCCTTATATTTCCAGGGCCATCACTTATTTAGGTCCTCATTTCATCTCTGTTCTAGGCAGGATTTGGGGCCCATAATCTTCATCCCCTGGTGCTAGAACTTTACATCTTGTGGCACAATCGACTTTGCAGATGGAATTAAGGTGGCTAATATGCTGCCCTTACAAGAGAGGTTATCTTGATTATCCACGTGGGCCCAACATAATCAGTGGTACCTCAAAAGTGAGAGAGGAAGGCAAAAGAGTCTGTTAAAGAGATTTGACAGATAAGAAGCAGGAGAGATTCAAAGCATGAGAGGGACTTGACCTCCTTTTGAAGATAAAGCCAGAAACGCAGGTGGCCTCCAGAAGATCGGAATGACTCCCTGACCAACAGCCAGCAAGGACACAAGGACCTCAGTCTTACAACTGCAAGGACTAGCATTCTGCCAACAACCTGAAGGAACCTAGGAGGAGATTTTACCCCAGAGCCTCCAGAAAATACTGCAGCCCTGATGCCACTATGCTTTTGACCAGTGGAACCTAGAGCAAAAGAACGAGCTGTACCTACAGAACTCCTGACCTGGAGAATTGTGAGATAACAAATGTTACGTTCCTTTAGGCTGCTAGATTTGTAGTAATACGTTCTAGCAGCAAAAGAAAACTAATACGATCTCCCAACTATTCTCCTTGTCTTTACACTCCTCTGCCTTTAAGTCCATTTTCCCCATCAGTTCACACACACACACACACACACACACACACACACA
>NW_028007300.1:0-952 GCF_054177405.1 Leptonychotes weddellii | reverse complement strand
TGTAGGTGTGTTCTGTCGAGCTGAATAACTTAGTATTTAAGATAAGTAACAACTGTTACTTCCCATGCAGGGAAAGGATATATACGTGACTAGTTGCATAAATCTGGTAATACCTACCTGATCCAAAGTGCTAAGAACTGGAAATATTTCTGTGGAACTAGGCAATAGCATTAAACTAAGCTGACTGTGGAAAAGAATGTAGGTAGGAAAATGGTGAAATAAAGTTTGAAAAGGTAGATGGGATTAGGTCAAACAGGGCCTTGAATGCCAGGCAAAACAGCCCAGTCTCATTATAAAATTGATATGAGAGAGAGTATGTTTTATTAGAAAGCCAAAATGAGCAAATACTTCCTCTCCTTTCAACTTTGCTTTCTGATATACTTGGGTCCAAGGCTTGGAGAGAAATAGAGAGAACTGTGCAATCTTTTCCCCCGTTTTAATATGCCAGTAGTAAAAGATAAAGAATTTCTCCAATCAGCAGAAAAATAGAGAACCAATTCTACTCAACACACCAAATGGTGAACAGAAACAAAAAGACCATGCCAAATGTTTAGCATAATAATTTTTAAACAATGCAAAAATAATGAAACATTTAAGATGACGTGTCTTAGAAGTGGCACTTTATTTGGAATTCTGACAACTTTTAAAAAAAATACTGCTGCTTAAAGAAGAAAGATTGAGCCATCTGAAAAGATTACCAATGTTTTAAACAGAACAGAGAAAAGAAACAGAGCCATTAGACTAATTGGGCTTTCCATGTCGTAACAGAAAATCCATACAAAAATGTGGTTATAAAAAATGAACAACTAAAATCTGGGACTCAAGGTGAGGCCAGGGCTCTGGGGCTATTGGTCAGGCTGGAGGAAGCTTCTGAAAGGGCATAACAGTTTGGGACAGAACCAGCTCCAATATCAAAATCCTGACATCCATATCCGTTTTACTTTTTACAAAT
>NW_028007299.1:0-952 GCF_054177405.1 Leptonychotes weddellii | reverse complement strand
AGCCCATCCACCTGCTCCATCTGTCTCCCCACCAGTCCTCCACCTCCTCCCACCCATCCCCTACTGCTCCTCTCACGAACCCTGAGAACACAACACTCCTGCCTGCCCCTGTGACCCTCTCCCTGCCGTGCACGCCTTTGCCCCTGCCCCAGTCCCTCCAGTCACTTCCCTGGGCTGCCCTGTCAGCCCTGAACACGCCTTCCTGGGCTGTGAAAGGGGCGTCCCCCTCTTAGCAGAGCTGGCCCGCACCCCAAGGGGCATGTCCAGGGACGCCTCCTTCCAGGCAGCAACTTGGGCCACAAGTGCCCGTGAGCCTCCCACACGCCTGGCTGCCTTCCCTGCTGCGGGCCCGGCCCTGGCACGCTCCTTCCCACCTGCTTGCAGAGGGGAACATGTTGTCCTCGCGCCCCCAGGCTCCAGCCCCCTTATCAGGAGCCCCGGCCGCAGCTGTTACCCTTGAATGTAAGCCTCCTGACGGGGCTGGGGATCCTGATGGTGGAGGGGGAGGAGCAGAGCGTCCTCCCCAGAGCTTTAGAATCTACCCCTTGGAAAGGATCAGAGGGAGCGTGTGGGGGAGGGGAGAGCAGGCGGTGGCCGGGACGCGGGGTGCCTTGGAGGGTGCCGTGAGCCGCGCCTCTGGAGCCCTGGCCCCGGGCCTGCCTGGGAGCCCCTCCTGTGCGAGCAGTGCCAGCCTCTGGGAGGGTCAGGCCGCCCGTTCTGTTTGCCCACAGTCTGGAGCCCGTCACAAGGTTAACGAGCTCCAAGTGCGCCCCTTATCGCATCTCTGAGCGTGAGTGGGGGCCTACAGCCCGCACCCCGAGCAGTAGCCCTTGGCACTCGCTTCCTTTCCCCGCCCGACCTCGGCAGTCGGGGTAGGTGTGGCCATGCTTTTATTAGGCACAGGGACGGTTCCTTGCTTTCGTGACGTCTGTACTACCCAGATAAGCTTGTA
>NW_028007298.1:0-952 GCF_054177405.1 Leptonychotes weddellii | reverse complement strand
TGAGTTAGTTTTTTAGGAGTATAACGTCTGTGTCTAGATTCAGTTTTGTTTTATATATGGATTTCCAGTTGTTACCTGCCCTCTCATTGTTGAAAATACTTTTATTGTATTATTTTTGCCCCTTGGTCAAGTATCAATTGACTGTATTTGTGTGTGTGTGCTTTTGTGCTCCCTATTGTGTTTCATTGATCTAGTTGTCTGTTTCACCAATAGATTATATCCTTTAATTCTTCATCCTTCTAAAGGTCTCAAAAGCAACCTTCATCTCTTTTTCCCAGAGGCCTCACCATTTGGTGGACTTTGGTTGTTATGGGAAACACTGGAGAAAAGCTAAAGCAAGAGCTCTGTCCTGCTCTTTATTTAGATTTTATTTATTTGTTTGAGAGAGACAGAGAGAGTGAGCAGGGGGGAGGGGCAGAGGGAGAGTGAGTCCCAAGTGGACCCCAAGCTAAGCACAGAGCCTGAGGCATGGCTTGATCTCATGACCTGAGTTGAAACCAGGAGTCAGTTGCTTAACTGAGCCATCAGGCACCCCTCCTGCTCTTTATTTTTAAGAGGATTTGTAATCTGACAACTCTCAGACTCTGAGCATCATGGGGAATCCAAATAAATAGAAACATTTATGCTTAAAATATATACTCAGGTATCTAGAGTGTGTACATTTACTCCCAAGAAATAGAAAAACAATTCAGGTCTCTTCATCAGATTTAGATGATCGATGCCTAAGGACTGCAAAACTCTACAAGCTTCAAAATATTAGGGCTTCCTAGAATAAATTATGTAGCTTCATTACTGGTTTTCCTATAAATAGGATGTGCTTTGTTTTTGAAAAGTTTCAAAGAATTAGGACGTATCTTAAGGTACACTGAGATCTAGAGATATAAAGGAACAAATTATTTTTGACGAGAAGTCATTCAGTCTACATTTTAAATACAAGCATTTGATTTAGAAA
>NW_028007297.1:0-12023 GCF_054177405.1 Leptonychotes weddellii | reverse complement strand
CCACAGTTTGGCTATTGTGGACATTGCTGCTATAAACATCGGGGTGCACGTACCCCTTCGGATCCCTACATTTGTATCTTTGGGGTAAATACCCAGTAGTGCAATTGCTGGATCATATGGTAGCTCTATTTTCAACTTTTTGAGGAACTAGGAGAAAATATTTTCAAAAGACACATAAAGAGGATTGTTATCCAAAACATACAAAAAAAAAAAAAAACCCTCTTAAAAATAAGAAAACAAACAACCTCGTTAAAAAATGGGCCAGAGATCTTAGCAGACCCCTCACTGAAGAACATAACACAGATGGCCAAAGAGCCTATGGAAAGGTGTTCCATGTCATGTATCCTCTTCTACACACCTACTAGAGTAGCAGCGTCTGGAACCTTGACAACCCCAAATGCTGATGAGGATGTGGAGCAACAGGAACGCTTGCTTGTTCGTTGCTGATGGGAATGCAAAATGGTACAGTCACTCTGGAAGACCATTTGCCGGTTTCTTAACTGAGCATACTCTTTTTTTTTTTTTTTTTTTTGAGAGAGCGAGTGTTTGGGGCTCAGTGTGGAGGGAGAAAGAGAATGTTAAGCAGGCTCCACTCCCAGCATGAAGCCCGACGTAGGGTTCGATCTCATGACCTGAGCAAAATCAAGAGTCAGACACTTTACCGACTGAGCCACCCAGGTGCCCCAAAACTAAGCATATTCTTACCATGACCCACCAGTCACACTCCTTAGTATTTACCCATCGGGGTTAAGCTTATACCAACACAAAAACCTGCCTTTTACATAATTAACCAAACTAGGAGGCAACCAGCACGTTCAGGTGAATGAATAAACTGTAGTACATCCAGACAACGGAGTCTTATTCAGCTCTGAAAACAAATGAGCTCTCAAGCGATAAAAGACCTGGAGGAACCCTAAATGCATACTAGTACGTGAAAGGAGCCAATCTGAGAAGGCTCCATCCTGTCTGATTCCAACCATAGAGACAGTGAGTGCAGGGGGCATAGGAGGGAGGGAAGATGAACAGGCAGAGCGCAGAGGATTTTTAGGGCAGTGAAAATATCCCATTTGATATTATAATCATAGATACGAGTCGTTACATATTTGTCTAAACCTATAGAATGTACGACACCCGGAGTGAACCCTAATGATACTATGGGCTTTGGGCGATCATGATGCTGTAGGGTCATCCTTAGTAAAAAAATGTCCCATTTTAGTGATGTTGATAATGGAGGAGATTGTGCATGTGCGGGCACATAGGGTAGATGGGAAGCCTATACGTTCCTCTCAATCTTTAAAACGGCTTTATTTATATATATATATATTTTTTTAAGGTTTTATTTCTTTATTTGACAGAGAAACACAGCGAGAGAGGGAACACAAGCAGGGGGAGTGGGAGAGGGAGAAGCAGGCTTCCCGCCAGGCAGGGAGCCCGATGTGGGGCTCGATCCCAGGACCCCGGGATCACGACCTGAGCCGAAGGCAGACGCTTAACGACTGAGCCACCTAGGCGCCCCTCAATCTTTAAAACTGCTTTAAAAATATATTTAAAGCACACATCTAAGGCAGTAATGTGGTGTAGTTGAAAAGTCATCATGCTGTCCTATAGATGTCTGGTGTTCTTTCTTTCCATCCCGAGCTAGCTCTGTGACCCCAGGCCAGACCGTCAGCTTCTCTAGACCACAGTTTGCTTTTCGGATGATCCTTTGCTTTAGAAGTGCTCAAGTCTTAAAACTGGGGGAATTTTTTAGATTATTGTAGGTGCATCTCAAAGATAGCTAAATTACAGGGGAGAAAGAAGTATGCAAATCAGCTTGTGAATAGAAGTTTAAAATGTTCTCGGCAAATATGCCAGCAAAGGGACTAATCTCTTTGCAAGTGTTCCCTCCATGAATCTTTGCAGTAGCCCTCTTAGCTCCAATTACAGATCCTGGTATCCAAGGATGACCCTGGTGTTAGTGGGATGGAGGACCGAACCCACACCTGTCTTGACCGCAAAACCTCTGCTGTTGCTAGTAAGCTGCTTTCTAAGAGAACAGAGTTTTGAAACCGTAGGAAATCATCAGCTAATATCGTGTGTAGGGTACGTGTGGTTGGTTTTCAGATGGAGGTCATCTGAAGCGAGACCTTCAGGCAGAGGGTGTTTTTGAAACTAGACTGAAGTTGATGTATCCAGAGAAGAAAAACAGAAGCATTTAAGATCTGGGTGAGGAGTTTCTCGCTGGGGAAATGTACCCGTGGTCCAGAAGGGACTCCAAGAGAGATCCCAGAATTGATCACCTATTAACGATCTGCTTCCCCCCTCTTAGCGCCATTGGTTTTTACGTTTCGTTTTGGATTGCGTACCTCTTTGAGAAGCCACTGAGGGCCATAGACCTCTCTAGAAAACCAGAATACCTCCAGGCTAGAAACCCCTGATATTCTGTGTCCCAGTGTTCTGCAGGAGCTGCTCCTTCCTGTGCCTTCTCGTTGAGCTCACGCTTCCATCGCGTGGACCAGCACGGACCCCAGCAGCTTCTCCAGTGTAGAGCAACTTCATCAGTGGATCTGGTTTTGTTGGTGGAAACGAGATCAGAGCCTTTTATCGTCCTGGCTCTGAGGTCCTGTTCTGTTGCTCTCCTCTCTGAGGATTCTCCTAACTCATTTTCTCAGGGAGATCTCTGTTGAGCTTTCCGTTTGGCTCCCTCGAGTCTTTACTTCTGTCCTAGCTGCTTTTATTTCTCTGCCTCTGTCTGGGACGGATGTGCCATTTCCTTTTTTAAAAATTGTTTCCAAGAACTCTAATTCTATGCCTTTGATCCTGCCGCCTCTTTCATATACACATTGGGGATTATCTGTTCTTTGGTGGTTTTTTTTTTTTTTTTTTTTTACTTCTGTTAATACCTTCATCCTCATCATACCTACTTACTAGCCCTATTGTCATTTACCGAGAGCCTTTTGGCCGAGGGCAGTGCTAGGCATCTTATGTGTGTGCTCCTGGGCCTCTGAATTCCTTAGTCTCTCATTGAAGAGAGTATAAACTGAAGCCCAGAGAGCTGAGTCACTCGCCCAAAGCCCCAGAGCTAGAAAGCGGTGGACAGGATTTCAATCTAGGCAGGTCATCTTGACACCATAACCCACATTCTTAACCATTGACGCAAGCGCTATAGATGCGTAAAGTAATTCGGGGCTTAGTAACCCAAATTACTTATCCCCTGAGCGGTGGGGGAGCAGTTGAGTGGACAGGAATGGGTGATGTTCACTGGACGCTGGTGATGTGCCTCAGGTGGCCCATGTTCTTTCTTCACTGCAGTCTTCTGCATTAGCAGCTACTGTCCACGTTTTAAGACGGGGAATATGCAGCTCCCCATCTCCTCTCTCGGGAGCCCGCTAGTAATACCTGTCTTTGAAGCAGTGTCTTCTGTGTCCAAGTCCCCTTAGACCTGAAATATACAGAAATGTAGCCGAGATTATAAGCATTGTTGAAGCAGCACCCGGGGAGTGTGACAGGGAGGCAGAAAGACGCATGAAGGACGCACTGAAGTGTTTTAGTGGAGAAACCGCAGAGGCACAACTAAGCAGAAAGGGAACAATCAGAACTGTTTTCGAGACAAGTCATCATCAGTCTAAATGAGAGGCTCATTTCTCCGCATAACAGAAAAATTGTTTGTTTGAAGCCAACCGCCAACATCGTGATTAGCCTTGAAACACTAAGTATTTTGAATAAAGTTAACAAAACGGAGAAAAACCACCATCCTAGCTCTTGAGAAATTACGCTGGAATAAAATCCGGATTCTCTCCCAGGGACTCGGGGAGCTTCCTGCTGCCACTAGGAGTCCCTGTAGCTCTCTCCCTCACTGGTGGTTTGCCTTGAATCCCACATTTGCACCTGCGTCCTGGTCCCTGGCAAAGACCTTTGCGTTCGGCTCCATCCTCCTGATCGTGGTGCCCCCGATTTCACTAGCCCGCTTTCCCTTTTCCAGAGGCTCTCCCCAAACCATTGTGTCTCCAGGGAGGTGTCCTCTGCTCCTCTCTTCCTCCCCCCCCTCCACCTCCTTGCCTTAAAGGCCTTCCTCACATCCTGCATTCTCTTGTTTGTTTTTTTGTGGCTTATCTTCTCTCTTTTCTCCTGAACTTGAGCAAGGATGGAGACAAAGGTTCACCCTCTGGCTCTTGTACTCAGGAGAATGACCAACACTCTGTGGTTGATTTTTAAGTATTTGTTGAGTGAATGCAATAACTACCTTATCCCAGCAGCAGTGGGGGCCAGGTAGAAAATATGAGGACGTTTATAGCATGAATAAAAAATATAAAAAAGAGCCTAGGAATAAACTTAATAAAACATGTGCAGGGGCGCCTGGGTGGCTCAGATAGTTAAACGTCTGCCTTCAGCTCAGGTCATGATCCCAGGGTCCTGGGATCGAGTACCGCGTCGGGCTCCCTGCTCAGCGGGGAGCCTGCTTCTCCCTCTGCCTCTCTCTCTCTCTCTGTCTCTCATGAATAAATAAATAAAATAAAATCTTTAAAAAAACAAAACAAAACAAAACATGTGCAGGACCTGTATTCATTTATTCAGCCCCTACTGTGCTGGGCACTAGGATTTCAAAGACAAACACGGTCCTCGCTTATTGTGAACATAGAAAACACAAAATTTACCCAAGAGATAGAGATGAAGACCTCGTCTCTCCTTAAAAAAAAAAAAAAAAAAATGCATATTAATATTACTTCAGAATGCCACCTCTTGTTTTTTTATTTATTTATTTTATTTATTTATTTTTAAAGATTTTATCTATTTATTTGAGAGAGAGAATGAGAGAGAGCACATGAGAGGGGGGAGGGTCAGAGGGAGAAGCAGATCCCCTGCTGAGCAAGGAGCCCGATATGGGACTCGATCCCGGGACTCCAGGATCATGACCTGAGCCGAAGGCAGTCGCTTAACCAACTGAGCCACCCAGGCGCCCTCTTGTTTTTTTATTTGTGGGGCAAGAGATGGGGGAGGCATAGCAGAACAAAATTATTTGAAGTTTATCTGCAAAAATAAACTTCAGAGACTGCTTGTTTTTTTGGTTTGTTTAAAGAACAATGCTGGGTGCTTTGGTTCTTTTTTGTTGTTTGTTTTAGATTTTATTTATTTATTTGACAAAGAGAGATAGCGAGAGCAGGTACACAAGCAAGGGGAGTGGGAGAGGGAGAAACAGACTTCCCGCGGAGCAGGGAGCTCGATGTGGGGCTTGATCCCAGGACCCTGGGATCATGACCTGAGCCGAAGGCAGACGCTTAACAATTGAGCCACCCAGGCGCCCCTCTGGTTAATTATAGTTCAAAACTATTGCAATATGGTTCTGGCCTTAGAATAAGCTGTATGTATAAGAAGTAAATATAAGATAATATCTCAGATCACAGGATAATAAGCGTCCTTGTCAACCACTGATACTAGGATGTGGGCTGAATCATTTGGGGACAAAATTAGATGATACTTTTACGCCAAACTATAAGTTTTTGATGGATTAAAGATTTCATTGTAAGAAATGAAACCATCACAGTTCTGGAAGAAAATACAGATGGATTTAATAATAATAGATGTTATAAAAATGAGAACATAGATGGATATAATCTTGGTGCAGGAAAGTCCTTTTTAAGCACAAACAGTAGGCAGAAAACCCTTAAAAGAAAATTTGGTCTATTTGAGTACCTACGATTCAAAATTTCTGGATGGTAAAACACACAAGGGGACCCAAACCCTCTGCAGTTGACATTGTAGGTATCTGGGTGCAGAGAATTAAGATAATGGGAGCAGTAAACCTGAAAAATTTAGGTTGTGGCCAGTTCATAGTACAATTCTGAGTATACTTCCAAGGAAGGGTCAGAGCTTACTAGAAAAATTAGACTTTCAAGCCTTTGATAAAACAAACTTAAGAGGATTATTAGCCAGCCACGTGTATAATAATATTTTTGGGTTTCTGGTGCTTTTCTTCTGTTTTCTAGGGTTTTTTGTTTTTGTGGTTTTTTTTCTGGGGCTTTTTTTTTTTTTTAATGAAATATCTAATTAGATATTAACATTTTTCTTTTATTCCAAATTGAGATTTTTCTCAATTGTGAGGATAGGTTCGCTTTTATCAGATCTTAGGGCGCCTTAAGCATTTGAACAGAAAGGCCATAACTTCGGTATCCCTGTGCCTAGCAGCTTACCTGAATTTCAAGATCAGTCCTTGAGTAGAAATAAAAAGCAGCCTTTGAAATGTGCCAGCCTTGTTTTTAAACATAAAACATATAAAGCAGCGGCATTTGTCCCAGTTCATAACAAAAGTCATAGTGTTCCTTTTCTCTACAAATTGCATACTGGCTCCGTGTCGACGCTGCACAAGGTTACATGGATTAAAAAGAAGCCGACACAAACAAACACAAATGCACAGTAAACTCAAATAAACACAAATGCACAGTAAACACAAACAGATACAAATGCACAATAAACTCAAACACAAATGCACTGTAAACTCAAACAAACACAAATGCACTGTGAACTCAAACACAAATGGACAGTAAACACAAACACAAATGCACAATAAACTCAAACACAAATCACAGTAAACACTTGCACAGGGTCCTGCTCCCTGCCTCGGGGAGGCTGGGATGTGAAGCCAGCAGTCCGCGGGAGGAGGTTTGATGAGGTGTGTACAAGTTTCCGTGTCGGTAGCGTGGGGGGAACGAACAATTGTCAGCTGGTTTGGGGGGGATGCACTGAGAAAACCTTGCCTGGACTTGAAGTTGAGCATCAGTGGGCATCCCAGAGTCCTTTTAGCATCTTCAGATTCAATCATCTTCACTCTTTCAGGAGTCCTGTTTCCACTTTTGGCTGGGTTTCTGGAGCCGGGGAATCGTTTTCATGAACTTTTATAATAAACGTCACCTCTCTGGTGGAACCCCCAAACTCCAAGAAAAAACAGCGTTAGTGTTGTGAACCCTATCCTGTGTCTTACTGGCATCTTCAGGAAAAAAAAAAAGTTAGAGTTAATTTAATACCATTTAAAAAAAATAATTTTCTAACTTCTGCTGGTAGGTTTTTTCCCTACTTACACTCTTCTTACTTTCTACCAAGTCTTGTTCCAACTCCATTTAATTTTGTCCGTTGTAATTTGGGAATGTGTGTGCTCTGCTTTCTTCAAGGCGTCCTGTGCTACTATCTCTTTCAGGGGTGAATCGGGTGCTGGGAAGACAGAAAATACTAAGAAAGTCATTCAGTACCTTGCTCACGTTGCTTCTTCGCATAAAGGACGGAAGGACCATAATATTCCTGTAAGTTTTCCTTCTGTTGTTTGTTTACGTCTCAGGCTTATTCTTTTGTAATTTCAGAAACAAGCATCAGGAAGCACAGCATACTGCTGGAACTCACAGCTCCCTTGTCTGCTCCCACCCCCACCCAGAAAATTCCTCCGCTCAGGAGGGAGCAAGTTGACCAGGAAATTGCTATTAACTAGGTATTCGCACAGGCCAACTGGAATTAACGGTTATAGCTTGAAGCCTAATTCCTTGCAAAGCTTCGGGAAGAACTGTTAACGACTGATAAGCAGTGATTATGAAGAATTCTTATTTCCACCGAAGGAAGGTCCTCGAGTATCTTTAGCGGTTCTTCCTGAAAGCGGACCACAGCTTGAGGTGGGGATAGACATTTGGGGACCGTTGATGATAAGAACAGGAGAGTCCGTTATCCTTAATCTATAGATCTGCAGGAGTGGGAGTGGTAGATGACCCAGCCACACCTGCTTTCACGGTTCTGAGCTGCACATTGACCTGGTGCTTTGGATGGGGCTCCCTGCTCAGGGAAAGACCCAAACTCGCTAACATTTGCGTTTATCTGTTTGTAACAAACAGCAGGAATCGCCTAAACCAGTGAAACATCAGGCAAGTGCTTTTCTTTATGCTTCTTAGTCTTGAATGCTCGCACTAATTTCTGTCTCTAGATTGAGTCTCTGTTAGAAGCAAATACAGTTAGTCCTGAGTGACATCCCTCGTGGAAACTTAATTTTGGAAATATGTCGCTTAGAGATGTATTCTTTTGCAAGCAGCATGCCCTCTTGCTTTAAATTTGTTTTCTAGATGAGTTTTAATATTTATTTACCCTTTTATCATGACATTGAATCACATGTTTATGAAGCCTGAACCCTCAGGGTTTCGAATGTCAAAGAGCAGGTGGAATTATTTCGATTCCCCTTAAATACACAGAAGGCCAGCTTTGTGCCGGACGTTAAATTTTGAGTCTGGGGCTGCAACTCGAAAAGTACCTTTTGGGTTAACACATTTCTAATCTGTTAATGTTTTATGGCCCGTATGTGTTTTGGCCTTAAAGGCCTTAATGATTTAATATATAAAGTTAGCATTTTCTTTATCCAGGGCAGGTAGTGGAGGAATTTTCTTCCTGATTAGAGAATGCCCCCCCTACTGGCTCCCCAGAGCATAGCAACGGACAGCTCACCGGCCAGAGCGTTTCCTGCTACCCAGGAAGAGAGGAAGGGCAGTGCCAAGCCAGATGCCTCAGACAGAAAGGGACGTCTGTCCTGCACTTAACCCTTCCCCCGGCACTGGAATGGTTTCAGTCTGTCTCCCACAAGTGCAGTGATTTCGAGCGAATACATTTATATATACTTATATTTATTAATATAAAGAAATGATCATAAGTATCTACAGGAATAGTCCTAGATACCAAGATTTTTCAGATATCTTTCTTAAAATTCTTAAGTTGTCGGACAGCAGAGCCGTCCTCTACCTATGAGGGCCTGTGATGTTCTTTTGTTCCTTTAGCTCTAGAGCAGATCACTCATCCAAATTGGAAAGGTTAATGAAATAATTGTTATCCGAGAGGATGCTTAGACGCTTTTTGGCCAATTACAGAAGGAACCCCTAGACCAGAAATTAGCTCTTCTTTGTGCCCTAGAGGTGCACACTAAAATGACCTTTTAATGTGTACTCAGGTCACTCGTGAAACGGTGTGAAATAATTGACAGATTTGGGTCTTCCAAATCCACGATGTGGAATTACGTACATCGTTACCACTAACATTTTGTTTCGATGTCATTTTAAACTACAGCGTGGATCCCCGTTGTGTGTGAGTCGCATGCCGACCCCGAGGTTTTCCTTTGGGTCTTTGGGTCGCAGGAGTCCCTGGGGAGCGGGTTTTCCCGCACCTCCTCTGCCGCGCTTCCCTGCGTTGTCGGTGTGCATGTCTTGCTGCATGAAGTCACGGCCCAGAAGCTTTGGTGCTGCTTTTCCCCACGTTTCTTTTCACAGTCGTCTAGTCTAGCACTAGCTGTGCTTGTGTTTCTAGAAACCTGAGAAGAGCACCTGTTCTCAACTTTGCTTCCCCAGCCCGCTTGAAGAATAGGAGGTACCCCTGAGTGGTAGTGACCCCGGAGGGGGTCATGCTGAGAAATTCCGTCTCTGCCCACACTTCCTCCCCGTTCCCGGGGACTCCCTCACCCCAGTCTGAGAAGGACCTCCATAAAGCAGTTGTTATGTCGCAAGTCTGTACTCGGCACAGTGCTTCCTTTGGTTTCACATCCCCGGGTTGTGAATTTACATTGAACTCTATGGGCAAAACTCGCTCAAGGTCCCAGGAACCATTTGGATACGTTTCTGGCGTTTTGTCACCAGACGGTCACGTGAAGCATCAGGACAATGGGGGAGGCATTTCTAGGCTCCTTTGTTTCTTTGCTCCTTCTTTTTTTTTTTTTTTAAACAGCTTTATTAAGGTTTAATTCACATGCCATCAAATTCACGCATTCCTACAGTCCAGCATCGTTGTTTTTAGTACATTGAGTTACGCAGTCATCCCTGCGGTAAACTTGAGGACCTTCTCATCACCCCAAAAAGAAACCCATTAGGCATCCCCTTCCACGTCCCTCCAGCCTCCGGAAACCATTCATCTATTTTCTGTCTCTACGAATTTGCCCATTGTGCATATTTTCTATGAATGGAACCCTAGAGAATGTGGCTGTCTAGACCGTTCTTCCCCTCAGCATGATGTTTGCACGGTTTATCCGTGGCGTGGCGTGTATAATTATTCCATTCCTTTCCCTGGCCGAATGGTACTCCGTTCTACTAAATCTATTAAATCGGCCACGTTTCGTTTATCCATTCATCAGCTGATAGGCATTTGGATTGTTTCCAGTTGGGGGCCACTTTGAATAATGCCTCAGTGAACAGTTATGTACAAGTGTTTGTGCGGACCTGTGTTTCCCGCTCTCCGGGGTGTGTGCCTGGGAGAGGCATTGCTGGGGCGTGGTAGTGTTCTGTTTCACATTTTGAGGGCCCACCCCGCTGATTTTCAGAGCGACGGTGCCGTTCTGCACGCCCTCCCCCCCCCGAAATTTACGAGGATGCCAGTTTCCCCATCTCGTTGCCATGTTTGTCCTCCTTGTTCTATTTGAGCCATTCCCGCAGGACTTTGTGCTTGCCTTTAAAACTTACTCCTCATTATGGAAATACAAACAAATATAAATCAGTTTTCAAGATGAAGGTCACAGTATTTAAGCAGTAAATGGTAAGCATTGACCTGTAAACATATGGCGTACTCCTTCTAACGGAGCTAAGTCTTACTTGGCTTTGTCCCCCAGGCTCCTGGAAGTGGTTTGGGTGACCCGCTCCCTCACCGTAGATTGCTGTTACGGACCTCGAAGTCTGGCAGAGTCCAGGGCCACTCGAGAGTCTGAACCCAGGCCAAGTTCAGAGCAGATCTGCAAACAGCTGATTTCTAAAACGTGACCTTCCTCTAAGAATGACTCTCCTTCAGGCCAGCCCACCAGCCCAACCCACTTTTGACTCATCCACATCTGGATGGCAGCTTCGGGATGACTTCCTATCTACTGGTCTAAACCGCCTTGAACTAAGACGGGCTGGTGACAGATTGCAAGTAGCAAGTACAGAAAAGAGGGCCTGCCGGTGGAGATTAAGTCTGGTTCTCAGTACGGTTGATGAGTGGCTGCCACCGATTTTCAGCCCTCTTGTGGGCAGTAGGGACAGCTGCAGCTCTACCCAGCCAGGCCTGCAAAGCCCAGCACGATCCCAGCCCACGTCCCATTGCTGGCTGAACTGGAGGTTTACCAATTTCAAACTCCTCTTACATCTATCATATTATAGCAAGTATATATTAATATACTATACAATAAACACAAGGATAGGGTTTTCATCGTGATTGGTAATCCTTTAAAGCAGCATATAATTCTAAATACTTAGAATGTTAAAAATAATTTCAATACCTAATGCTAATTCCCCCCCCCCCTTTCCCAAAAGACATTTCTTGTTGTCCTATAGAATAGAAACAGGGGACATCGCCTATCTGATTCTAGTGGAAAGGTTAACGCTTAGTCACTGTCCCCTGAGGGTTTATAAATGGCTTCATAATTTGGTTGAGTGATGTTAGCGCTGTTCAGTCAAAATGAGAAATTGTACAACACCAAAATGGTCAAATTTCATGGTAATTTCTTCATTTAAGACCCTTTGTGTGTGTGTGTGTGTTTTAAGATTTTATTTATTTATTTGACAGAGAGCGAGACACAGCGAGAGAGGGAACACAAGCAGGGGGAGTGGGAGAGGGAGAAGCAGGCTTCCTGCCGAGCAGGGAGCCTGATGTGGGGCTCGATGTGGGGCTCGATCCCAGGACCCCAGGATCATGACCTGAGCCAAAGGCAGACAAAGACTGAGCCACCAGGACTCTGGGATCATGACCTGAGCCGAAGGCAGACGCTTAACCGACTGAGCCACCCAGGCGCCCCTTTCTGCGTGTTTTCTGATGTTGGCTTTGTGTCCAGCTTTTTGTGATTCGTTTCTGAGTTACTGAGATCCTTACTTGGTCTCCATGATGTCACCAGTCCATTAGGAGGAAAGTAATACACGACCCTGTTAACATAGTGACCCGACAGCAGAGGCCTGGGAGTGCCCCAGTCGGCAGGTCCCATGGTGACAGCAAGGGCCCTTCGCCCAATACCTACTGCTGCCTTTGACTCCCCACCAACCCCTCCCCAAGCACTACTAGCACGTTTGGGGACCCCTGAT
>NW_028007296.1:0-952 GCF_054177405.1 Leptonychotes weddellii | reverse complement strand
GGTACTTCCTCCAAGTTTACCATTTGATAATGTGTTATAATTACAATACATAAGCTCAGAATAAGAACTGGCACAGTTACATACAACTCAAGGGTGACCTTGAGTTTGTTGTATAATTGCTTATCTGTAAAATGGGCGCAATGACATGCTTATTATGGTGAAAATTAGAATGGGAGCTATTATTGCTATTATGCATATCGTAATACAGAGCAGGCATGGAAAGATGTACAGCTGTGTGGTGGAAACCCATGGGTGGACTATAAATCCCCAGATCCATTAAGTCTTTGCCTAAGTCTACAAAATTGTACTGTTTGTTCTTCACTTTCCGTGTTTGCTTGTTTCCTACAAATTGGACCTATTGAGGAGATCTATTTTTCCTTCAGGTTTTGCACTGTTTCCTTGAGAATTACACTATTGCCAAAATACTGTCATGCTGTTCTTAACTTACCTTGTAATGTTTTGTCATTCTGTGTGGCTCAGAATGGATGAGCTGACTTTTGTTACCTGAGGGCTAGCGTGGAAGTTTCAGATCATTGCAGCTTCTCTCAGCAAGGTAGCCACAACCAGAAAGACTGAGGCTATGAAGAAATCAATCACAACCTTGCTTGAGGCAACCAGATATATGGCAGTATTTGAAACATTGATTTAAGCAACAGGCTTTCTTTGGAAATAAGACAAATCCTTAAAATTCTTGACAGGGCTTGTTTTCATCTTTAGAAGGAAATGGGTTGCTATGTTAATGAGCAATGGACCCACTTATTTTCTTGGATAGTAAAATAAATTATAAGAAAATCTATTCATTTTCCTTCACTGCAATAAATTTATCTCTTCATTTCTTTTTTTTTTTTTAAAAGATTTTATTTATTTATTTGAGAGAGAGAGAATGAGAGACAGAGAGCACGAGAGGGAAGAGGGCAGAGGGAGAAGCAGACCCCCTGCTGAGCAGGGAGCC
>NW_028007295.1:0-952 GCF_054177405.1 Leptonychotes weddellii | reverse complement strand
AGGCTCGAAATTTATCTCTTTAATTCCTCCTTCCCTCTTGATCTACCTGGGAGGTATCTCTCTGGCCATCTGACTTGCATTGCCATCATTAATCCAAGTCCCAATTAAGTAACTTGTGCATCATTACAACAGCCTCTTTCTGCTCTGGTTAGGGGCCAACTTCTGACTGTTCTGATCTGTTTTATACATATTTGTCAGATTAATTACCCACCTGTCCCCAGATACATCTGATTCCATCATTCTCCTGACTGGAACCCAGTTTCCCCAAGAGACTATTGAAAGCAACATGGCTGTCTTTGAAGGTTTGACACTCTTCTTCAGCTTCATCTTTAACCACTATCCAAAATGAATCTAATATGGCAGCCATTCCCACAAGACACACCATACTTAGTCTTCCTGCATTCTTTTTACTTAACCTGCTCTCTCCCCACTCACATTCCCTTGTCCAACTCATACTGACCTTAACAAGTTTTTGTCTGAAAAGCTGCAGCCTCTCTGACCGCCCATATCATTTTGTTTGTATTCAGACATCTTGCCTATTGTCTGCGCTTCACGCTCCTCGTGGGCAAGAATGATGTCTATTTGTCTGAAATACTTCTAGCTCCTAGCGCAGGACAATGCAATTAGTCGACTAACCAAATAGCTGCTGGATAAGGAAGAGATATGCCCTTCTTTGTTTAATACAACTGGTTCATAAAACTGGGGTATATCTAGATCCTTTAAACTTGTTTTTGTTTGGTATACAGTATCGGATTTTTTTTTTTAAGATTTTATTTATTTATTTGACAGAGACAGCGAGAGAGGGAACACAAGCAGGGGGAGTGGGAGAGGGAGAAGCAGGCTTCCAGCTGAGCAGGGAGCCCAATGCGGAGCTCGATCCCAGGACCCTGGGATCATGACCTGAGCCGAAGGCAGACACTTAATGACTGAGCCACCCAGGTGCCCCTAGTCT
>NW_028007294.1:0-952 GCF_054177405.1 Leptonychotes weddellii | reverse complement strand
GAAGCCACATTCTCCCTTTTGTTTCTCACTCCCAGGCCTCTTCTTTCTTTTCTCACAGTACAAACCAGGCTGCATCCTGGAGCAAGATTTCACTGAGTATCGTGCATTAATGTACTGGATATCCAACACAACGGCAACTTGGCTAATTTAAACTGGCTTCTAGTGCGGCTACTCTCTAAGCTGGTGTACCCTCAGGGTCCTCTAGGGGGCTCCCTCCCTGACCGCTCCCTCCCTGACCGCTCCCTGGCACTCCAGGGACAGGTATCAACTCCAAGAATTTCTACCTCTTTGAGTTCGGATACTTGTCTCCGTCTAAGCTAAGTTACTAATTTTCATTTTCTGTCCTAAGTGGCCTTTCTCCAGCATGACTGAAGAGGAAATATCTACTTCATTTAGAGGACTCTTCCGACCCATGGGGGTGTGAAAATTACGGTAGGAAAATTATATTAGAACATATTATCAAACATCAGCAAATCTGGGGTTATTCAATCCTAATTAACACAGCATAAAGGACATCAAAAGTCCAGCTTAGTTTTATTTTCTGTTTTTTCTTGCATTAAAGCTTATTTCTACATGTGCTTTCTGCAGTCCTGTGGTTCTCACCTTATATCACTTATAAGCAACTGTTCAGCACACATCCTTTCAAGATCAGGTAGCAATTTGCAGCACATGAGTTATATATACAGAGATAAGACATAAGCTATTCATAGGCAAATATTTTCCTTCATTTTCGTTCCTCCTTTTGTAAACACAATCAAGAGATAGAAAAAGCTGCGGTTTAACCATTAACAAAAACAACAACAACAGCAACATAATTTACTTTGAAGTAAAAAAAAAAATCTGAATTCAGGTGATGTCATAGTGTCACAGCTTTCTTCAAGGCTATTCAGTGGATCCTTTCCTTAAATTTGTGTAACTAAAGATCATATTCAACATTTCTTAAAAACAAATA
>NW_028007293.1:0-952 GCF_054177405.1 Leptonychotes weddellii | reverse complement strand
TGTTGGGCATAGAGATTGCTAATAAAAATAAAAAATAAAACCAAGCTAAATCAGTACACTGACCATTTTGGTTTTCTTTTATGTGGTAGTTGGTTTAGCAAACTCACGTTATAGACCCTCTGTCCCAAGTTAGTAAAATGATTTTCTGACAAATTCTATGGCATGACACATTAGATAAAAGATAGGTTATTTTAAGGAGTTAAGGTGATCAGTAGATACCAAAATAACTACATGTCTTGATGTTATATTTCCTCTTTCTAAATCTAGCCCATATAGTATTTTATTGTGTAGTATAGAGTAGTATATATAGTTAGTATGTATTGTATAGAGTACTGTATAGAATATAGTCAGAGACAGGATAGAATATGGTATTGAAGATTTTACTAAACCTTCTTTTACTTCCAATTCACTACTGAAGAACCTTGTTATTCCACAGGATATGTGCCTAGAACTTATGAAGGCTTTCCCAATTTGAGAACCTAGCTGTAGCATGTACAAATATGTGCTCATATGTGTTGTGGATAAGGTATTGGTTATTCTTTCAAGACCAAGTCCAGTTTAAAATCTGAATTTTAACATTTCTTTATTGCATGGCGGAGTATTCTGGACTGCATGTGGCTTTCATTTAAGTCCATTGTTTCTCTGATCCTTTGAGAGGTGTATTCTTGAACCTTTTAAAATGATTCCTACTTTGGCCTAATATTATATCCGAAGACTCTTTTAAAGTCCCATATCATATTCTGCATAACTAAAGTAATTTGGCACATTCTCCCATCAAAGCATTTTAGCCAAAATGCCCAAATATCTTGAGTAGTTAATTACATGTGGGGTGAAACACTTTTTTTTTTTTTTTAAGATTTTATTTATTTATTTGACAGAGAGATAGAGAACAAGCAGGCAGAGAGGCAGGTAGTGGGAGAGGGAGAAGCAGGCTCCCCACCGAGCAGGGAGC
>NW_028007292.1:0-952 GCF_054177405.1 Leptonychotes weddellii | reverse complement strand
ACCTAGGGATTTGACAACTCTACATTTTATGCTATGCTCACTACAAGTGTAGCTACTGTCTTGTCACCATACAATGCTATTATAATACCACCGACTATATTCCCTATGCTGTACCTTTCATCCCTGGACTTATTCATTCCATAACTGGAAGCCTTTACCTACTATTGCCCTTCACCCATTTTGCCCATCCCCCCACCCCTTGTTCTCCGGCAACCACCAGTTTTTCTCTGTGTTTATGGCTCTGTTTCTGCTGTTTTGTTTTGTTTTTTAGATTCCACATATAAATGAAATCATATGGTATTTGTCTTTATTTGACTTATTTTACTTAGTGTAATGCCCTCTAGGTACATCTATGTTGTTGCAAATGGCAAGATCTTATTCTTTTTTATGGCTAAATAATATTCTGTTCATATACATATGTATATATACATCATTTCTTTATTCATCCATTGATGGACATTTGGGTTGCTTCCATATCTTTTTTTTTTAATTTTATTATGTTATGTTAGTCACCATACAATACATCATTAGTTTTTGATGTAGTGATCCATGATCCATTGTTTTCGTATAACACCCAGTGCTCCATGCAGTCCGTGCCCTCCTTAATACCCATCACCGGACTAACCAATCCCCCCTCCTCCCTCCCCTCAAAAACCCTGTTTGTTTCTCAGGTCCATAGTCTCTCACAGTTCATCTCTCCCTCCAATTCCCCCCCCCCCATTTTCCCTTCCTTCTCCTAATGTCCTCCATGCTATTCCTTATGTTCCACAAATAAGTGAAACCATATGATAATTGACTTTCTCTGCTTGACTTATTTCACTTAGCATAATCTCCTCCGGTCCCATCCATGTTGATGTAAAAGTTGGGTATTCATCCTTTCTGATGGCTGAGTAATATTCCATTGTATATATAGACCACATCTTCTTTAGCCATTCATCTGTTGAAGGGCCTC
>NW_028007291.1:0-952 GCF_054177405.1 Leptonychotes weddellii | reverse complement strand
GGGACGTCTGCTGTTGGACTGTCATTCATTTCCTCTGCTTCCCCAACCCAGAGCCCGGCTTTGCTTTGGGAAACCACCTCTTCCCTGCCGTAGTTCTCACAACAGCTTTGGAATTGGTTTCTCCACAACCCAAGCATTTTACCATCAGATTTTCCCATTCTTCTGGAGAATGGGAGGAAGGGGCAATTTGGGGAGAAAAGGTTTCCTAAGTGAGAGCATCCTGGGCAAGGACGTACAACCCGTGTGTCCATGCTGGGCTCTTGGGACAGGTAAAGCCAAGTATATGTAATTCCACGGATGCAAGCACAGTCCACATGACTGGGATGGGGGAAGGCCACTGTCCCACCTTGGCTGTTTCTCTCTCAGGTGTAAGTTGAGAGGCAGGTGTGCTCCGGAATCTCCTCCTCCCAGTTCAGGGCTGCTGGTCACCTGCCCGAGGGGCTCCTTGCTCACCTGGGCCAGGTGCTCTCTGCGGTGCTCCTGAGCAACCTCTGTGCCTCAGGAGGCTGTGAGGCTTCACAAAATGTCCATGGGAAGATGATGAATATGGGAACATTCACGGAGTTCAGCCCCCTCCCCCCGGATGCAGACTTTCTCAGGGTCACAGGGGCTCCTGGCTCCTCTCTGGAGAGACCAGTGTAAACAGCCCGAGTGGACCAGGACACTGGCAGCCCAGTGGTGGCGCCCATGTCAGTGACCTGACCTGGGAGCACACCCCACCTCCCTGCTCAGCCTCACTGTGCTCTTCCCCGCCCCCCACACCTGCCTCTCCCAGGCTCCTCACTGGGAACCCTCAGAAGGACCCCCCCACAGTACTGGCTGAGATGGCCCCCTGTCTGCACCCACACAGTCTGTCCTTGGACAGGTGAGTCTGGGTGTGAGACACTGTGGAGCACCCTGGGGTGGGGGTGGAGGGCTCCCTGAGGAGGTTGGTGGAGAGACTCCAGGGACA
>NW_028007290.1:0-952 GCF_054177405.1 Leptonychotes weddellii | reverse complement strand
TTATGTTCAACATACGAGTAACCATATGATAATTTTCTTTCTCTGCTTGACATATTTCACTTCGCATAACCCCCTCCACTTCCATCCATGTTGATGCAAATGGTAGGTATTCATCCTTTCTGATGGCTGAGTAATATTCCACTGTATATATGAACCACATCTTCTTTATCCATTCATCTGTTGAAGGGCATCTCGGCTCCTTCCACAGTTTGGCTATTGTGGACATTGCTGCTATGAACACTGGGCTGCATATGGCCCTTCTTTTCACTACATCTGTGTCTTTGGGATAAATACACAATAGGGCAACTGCTGGGTCATAGGGTAGCTCTATTTTTAATTTTTAGAGGCACCTCCACACTGTTTTCCAAAGTGGCTGTACAGTGTGCATTCACAACAAGAGTATAAGAGGGTTCCCCTTTCTCCATATCCTCACCAACATTTGTTGTTTCCTGCCTTGTTAATTTTTGCCATTCTACCTGGTGTAAGGTGGTGTCTCAATGTGGTTTTGATTTGAATTCCCTGGTGGCTAGTGATGTTGATCATTTTTTCCGCCTTTAGAGAGTTGATGATTAGACTAGCCGTCCATATGGGGTACTGGTGGGGATTACAAGGGCCAACATATGCAAAGTGTTTAAAATAGTCTAACTCCTATTAAGTGCATTAGAAGTATTTACTATTATTATTATGGAGGGCATGTCAGAACCAGTGTAAAGTTGGAAGAATTATGTAAAGCAGCCAAAGGTACCCAGACAGAGTTCAAGTGTGAAAGGCAAGTGAGATGAGTTGGGCTCATTGTAGAATGAGAACACTGTTGGAGTTTGGATGGAATGAGGGAGATACAAACTTAAGACTTTCTAATTAATATCTGTGGCTCCTGCTTGACTCAGATGACATATATGTGCTATAGAAAATAGGCCAAAGCGGGGGGTGGAGCAAGATGGCGGAGGAGTAG
>NW_028007289.1:0-952 GCF_054177405.1 Leptonychotes weddellii | reverse complement strand
ATATATACTTTTGATTTTTGGTTACCATGAGGCTCACATATAACAGCTTATATATATATAACAGCACAACACGTTTTAAATTGATAGCAGCTTAGGTTTTTGTTTTATTTTGTTTTGCTTTGTTTTGTTTTTGTTTTTAAAGTTGGCTGCACGCCTAGCAAGGAGCCCAGTGCAGGGCTTGATCTCATGACCATGAGATCAAGACCTGAGTTGAGATGGAGTTGGATTTAACCAACTGAGCCACCCAGGCACCCCGATGGCAGCTTAGGTTTGAATGCATTTTAAAAGTCTATATTTACCACCCCCCCATTTTATGTTTTCGATGTCACATTTTATATCTTTATTTTTAAAAAAAATTTTAATTTAAACCCAGTTTAGTTAACAAATAGGGTATTATTGGTTTCAGGGGTAGAATTTAGTGATTCATCAGTTACATATAACACCCAGTGCTCATTACATCAAGTGCCCTCCTTATGCCCATCACCCAGTTACTTGTCCCCCACCCACCTTTAACTGATAATTGTAGTTACACTTATTTTTTATTATTTTCATTTTTTAACCTTGATACTAGCTTTATAAGTAAGTAATCTACTACCTTTACTATATATTTACTTACCAGTGAGGTTTATACTTTCATAGTCTTAATACTGGATTAATGCCCTTTCTTTCTGGCTTAAAGAAGTATTTCTTGTAAGGCTGGTCTAGTGGTGATGAAGTTTTTAGCTTTTTTTCATCTAGAATACTCTTTATCTCTTTTTCTATTCTGAATGAAAGGCTTGCTGGGTAAAGTATTCTTGGTTGCAAGTTTTTTTTTTCCTTTTAGTACTTTGAATATATCATGTCACTCCCTCTGGCCTGCAAAATTTCTCTCAAAAACCTGCTGATAGTCTTATGAGGATTCCCTTGTATGTGACAAGTTGTTTTCTTGTGCTGCCTTTTTTTTTTTTTTTTT
>NW_028007288.1:0-952 GCF_054177405.1 Leptonychotes weddellii | reverse complement strand
TCCGTTTTTGAGGGACTGTATGGCTAAAGAAACCATTTGCCTATATTAAAAGCTGTACTCTTGGGGCGCCTGGGTGGCTCAGTTGGTTAGGCGACTGCCTTCGGCTCAGGTCATGATCCTGGAGTCCCGGGATCGAGTCCCGCATCGGGCTCCCTGCTCGGCAGGGAGTCTGCTTCTCCCTCTGACCCTCCTCCCTCTCATGCTCTCTCTCTCAAATAAATAAATAAAATCTTTAAAAAAAAAAAAAAGCTGTACTCTTTACAAGGAATTCATGTTTCCCCACACCTACTTCACATGAGGGCTTAGAGGAAAAGCTTTCAGAGGGTAGAGCCGGTGACCACAGAGAACAATATTGCAGAATGTAGAAGCAAGGTTTAGCTTGGGAACCTCCCCCACTGCCAGTTCAGGACCATCATGATGTCTCCAGGCAGAATTGCATCTTTGCAGTGGGCCAGTGTTTCCCTTTTTCCTCCTTACCACCTGCAAGTATTTGCTGCAATACATTTGCTCCATAATTATATACTGGGCGTGATTGGGGAAGATATCTTATTAGGTTATAGGTCACAGTGAGTTTCTCACCCTTGGGACTATTGACACACTGAACCAGACAATTCTTTGTTGTGGGGGGGGTTCTCCTGTGCATTGTACAATGTTTGGCAGCATCCCTGGCCTCAAACCCCTAGATGCCCCCTCCTTCCCAGTTGTGACAATAAAAAAACACCTCCAGACTTTGCCTAATATTCCCTAGGGGACAAAGTCACCCCTGGTTGAGAATCACCAGATCACAAGATAATACAGAGTTGTATCCAGATCTGATGGAGAAGCTTGTGTAGTTACTGGAGATCCTATATTTTCAACTTGATGAAGTGACTGAGTGAGATCTTAGGTTATTTCCCTTGGGGAGGGACAGAGCATACCATTTCAGAAGAAGGGTGAAACATATATATATATA
>NW_028007287.1:0-952 GCF_054177405.1 Leptonychotes weddellii | reverse complement strand
TGCTTTCATGTTAAGATAAAAATGAAGACAACTGAAGATTCTGGAAATTTACTTATCTAAATCTATCTAAATCTTATCTAAATCAATATTCAAACTTGGGGGAAAAATTCTCAAAGATCGGCAAAAATACTGGAAACATCAAAAAGTTTCTAAACACAAGAGTTTAGCTATTACTTGGCTGAGCTCTGACTGAGCTCTGATAGGACTTTCTGGTCGTCATAGGTAAAACAACTAACTTGAACAGAATGCAAAAGTTCTTTCATAAATAGGACCTGGGAAAATTCTCTCTCGTGGAGCCAAGAAAGTGTCTCCTCCGAGAATGTAAACCCTGCTCTCTTCAGCTCAGCAGCACTGAATCTTACGAACCTGAGTAGCTTTTCATGAAGCTGGTGCTGAAGTTACTCATTAGTTTACACGTATTAGAAGAAACAAAAGAGAACAACACTTCCTGTTATTGTCAGTCTGTTTTGAGGCTCAAAAATAGTATATCAAAAGACTACCTTCTGCAGTGAAGCCTTGAATGACCACCTGTAAGTTCAGCATGTTTTCTGAATGACGGGAACATCCTTTTGTCTTCAGTTCTCAGGACTGAAAATCAAGTGAGTCTACAGCACTAGGCAGAGTACTGTAAAATGCTTGAAGCCTGAGGATTCCACAGTAACCTGAGATCACTACCATTATGATGTCACGGATCTAAGGCTCATGTCGTAACTGCCAAACTGACATACTTGTTTCCCTGATTTGGCCTGCACATTTTGATTTTTTAAAAGTAATCTTTTTTATTTTGAGATAACTATAGATTCATATGTATCTGTAAGAAATAATACAGAGAGATTACATCAATTTTCTACAGATAGAGACTTCCAGACACTTCCATCACCACAAGGATCCTTCCTATTACCCTTTTACAACCACACAAACTTCCTTCCACCTCCCCCACCTCTTTAATCCC
>NW_028007286.1:0-12025 GCF_054177405.1 Leptonychotes weddellii | reverse complement strand
CTCACAAAAATTTATGAATCATGCATACAAGTTGTCCTAAATCACTTTTGCAAACATTCACCAAGAAGCTCTAAATCCACAAAATGTTGAAGGGGTATAAATTCATACTGGTTATGCTCATATTCACTAATGATAACATTCTCCCCTTCTGGTTGTTGCTGGTAATTTCCATATCACTAAATCAACATAATACAAATCTAAATGTGAAAAAAAATACTATGAAACAAACACAGAAAGCTATTAAAATGAAAGAGAAGATAAATGTTTACAGTATGCTATCTTCTTGCAGCTTAGTTTTATTACTGCTTCCTGAAGATGACCCTGGTATCTTTTAGTTATTGAACTACATATTCAAAGCTACATTAAATACATGCCTGGCTACATCAAATACATAGTTAAACTACAGAAACAATTAAAAGCACAGGTAATACTTCAGCTGTCTTTTCATTTCCAGGCTGTATTTTGTACTTTGTGTGTATTGTGGTACTGATCGGGAGCTCTGTGTTAAGACATAAAGAAAGCCCTATTTTGGATGTGACCTATCATACAGCATTTGCATGTGCTAAGTACCAGTTGCCTAAGAAGTAAATATAAAGACACTGGATGAGGTTTCCCAGAAGAAAGATGTTCAAAGGTCACTATTCTCTCAGATTCCAATATCATCCTCTTAAACCTTACTAAAGGATGTGCAATAATATAGTTTTGGTGGTAAAAGGGTAATGACAGCAATTACAAAGTAGAACACAGCTGAGGCATTTTTTATCATTCGAACTGGTTCTTTGAAGTAGTATCAAGAAACATCGTGCTGGGGAATCTGGGTGGCTCAGCAGGTTAAGTGTCTGACTAGTGATTTTGGTTCAGGTCATGATCTCAAGGATCCTGAGATTGAGCCCCGCGCTGGGCTCTGTGCTCAGTGGGGAGTCTGCTTAAAGATTCTGTCCCTCTGCCCACCCTCAAATAAATAAATCTTAAAAAAAAAAAAAGAAACATCATGTTGTTAATGCACAGTACCAAGTCAGTAATTTTTTAAAAAATTCTACAAAGTGCACTGCTCTTTTATGAATACTAAACCCTAATGACCTTTGGGAGGTCACAATTTGTGAAGGATATCTTAGATTTCTAATCATTTGGACTATTTTTTCTCATCAGAACACTTTTCAGAGTTTGATAGCTAGAGATAATCTAGCCCAAAATATTTACCTCAACAGCATCAAAGAAGTAATACAATCCAAATATAAAAGATGGAAAGAAAAATCAACATAATTTTGTTTAAAAGAGTAATAACATGTAGTTTCAAAAAGTAATAATATTATTTAAAGAAAAAAGGTTTACCTCAATGGTTTCTTTGGTGCAAATACCACATTGAAGACCAATGCTATCATTTCAGCTTTGACATGATAAGATTTTTTGATCATATACAAAGCTACGCAGGATCCCAAGTTAGACTTCATAACTTCAGATTCAAATTGAATTTCATACTCAAATTCACGTTTCACAGGCAAATCTAAGAAAATCAAGATTAAAATAATTTCAACTTAATTAAATATATATAGATTGAAAATCAATTACCTGTCAACACTAATCATGCACAGGTATTTAGAGGGAGGGAGAGGGTTTATATTATTTACCCTTGTGTTCATAATACCTAGTGCATTACTGGGTATATAATAGATGTACTCAGTTATGTTTTTGTTAAAAGGTAAATAAATAAATGAGTGAATAAAAAATAAATGCAGAAGACAACTCTCACCACCTTAAATCTTTAAAATTCAGATTTATGAACAAGAAATAGCCAGACGGAAATTAATAATCAATATTTACCATAAAATATAAATAATACGGCATTGTCTATATATTAAAAGTTTATAGACTTGTAATTTATAAAGAAAGATTTGAATTAAGTTTAAACAATATTAAAACAGCATCCCAATCTATTTGGGCAGAATTTTCAAGTTCTGGTATATTTTAATAAAAGAGAGAGTTCTTCATGTTTTAGTCTGGGGTTTTAGAGACAATCTAGTTAACCATATTTTCTTAACCAGTAGGCTACCAGAGGAAAGTTATAGCAGGGTTTTTTTGGGTACATGTGAAAAATAACTCAAATCCAGTACTGGCATGTATAAGAGAAGCACAAACATCTATTATATTAACACTCCACATACATGTCAGGAGCCCAAATGCCAAATTGAGAAGTTTATTGCATATGGATCATGGAAGAGAGGTCAGGAAACCATAACTTGACCTGGTCCACAGCTGAGGTAATTTCTAAAGTTTGTTTCCAGTGTATAAAGGTAAATGTGATCCTTGGATTCACAGAACTGATGGCCACCTTTCTTTAAGCAATCCAAACAGAAAACAGACCACCTTTAAGAAGAAGTTGATTATAATGTATGCTGTAGAACTCTGAATGGCTGTAACAAGCCCAAGTCACATTTAATGATTATCCAGCAAACCTTATTAATGTAAAATAACTGGTTAATCCACACCCTTACAAGGTCCCTTTTTCTCTTTTTCCACATGTAAAAGTATACTTCTGATCTCCTGAATTGCTGATTTTTATCCTGTTGACAAAATCAGCAATTATTATTCCTATCAATAACCTGTCTTTGCTATAGCAAAATCAATGTGTCTATGTATAATGTGCCTATTTGTTCTGGGAATGAGATATGGAGATGTTCCATAGGAAGCCATAATCCATACAAAGAAAGAGCATTTAAGAATTTTAGAGTGGTTAGGGCGCCTGGGTGGCTCAGTCGGTTAAGCGACTGCCTTCGGCTCAGGTCATGATCCCGGAGTCCCTGGATCGAGTCCCGCATCGGGCTCCCTGCTCGGCGGGGAGTCTGCTTCTCCCTCTGACCCTCCCCCCTCTCATGTGCTCTCTCTCTCTCATTCTCTCTGTCTCAAATAAATAAATAAAATCTTTAAAAAAAAAAAAAAAAAAAAAAAAGAATTTTAGAGTGGTTAATGGGAGATGAAATTTCCATTGCATTCAAATAACATAACATTTTTAAAGCAAATACTGTATGTAGTTGAGCTCTGCATCTGTTTCTACTTAATTACTGAAGCCTTTATGGGAATGCTTGTGTCAGAATGAAGACAAGAAAATGAGAAGCTAAATTTAGTTTCAGAAGCATTGAACCCCCTATGGAGAATCTGTCACTATGGATGTTATAATTGTAATCATAAGAAGATCCATTGGTACAAAATAGAGAAATGATTATCAACTAAGGGATAGGAGGTGAGACAAGTAGAAACAATATGAATATATTTTTCAAACTACACATATCCACCTTGTCTGTAACTGGAATATATTGATCTGAGCCCGTAAAGGAGAGGGAAAGAAGGCGGCTGGACAAAATCACAATAAACTGACATTCGGTATTGTATCTTAAAAATAATCTGTTAGAGTCTCTGCATTTTATTTGGAAAGTCATATTACCAAGTGAGAAACATGGTTTTTGTTATGCTCCTAATTTGGAGAGAAACTATGCAGTATTTTTATGTGGACTGGGTGGATAAGAGCTAAGTCAGTGAGGCCAGTATAAATTAATTATGTGATTGTTGGATAAAATTAATCTCTCATGACAAACATAGCTCATAACTCTAAGAGAATACCTGCACATTTCTAAAAAAAGGTATCTAAATAAGTGTAGTTTCCCTTAATACACATTACAATTTCAAAGTTATAAGTCAACAGTCCTTGGGACTATTGTAACAAATTTTTCAACATTGAGGGAAAATCTTACTGTTTTTTAGCAAACCCTTAAAAAAGGCACTTAAATTCATGAAACTAATAGGATAAAAACATATTTGACTTCAGTTGTGTTTTACCAGCATGTAAAAAGCTTTCCTTGAAATGACAAGTATGGTTTTTGTCCTCATGGAGCTGATGACCGAGAGGCAAGAACTGGTAATAAACTACTGGTAATACCACTAATTTTTAATTACTGTGATAACTGCTATTATGGAGAAGTAAAAGAGGCATGAGAGCATCTGTCCTGGGAACCTGGCTATGAAGGTCCTGAGGAGGAAACCAATACACCAAAATTGAAAGGTGATAAAGGATACCCAGATGTAGAAATTAAGAAAATGCCTCCTAGGCTTCATCAGAGCAGCATGGGGGAGTTTTCCAGAGGGGAAACCACCTTAGCCCAGTTGAGAAAGAACTTATGTGGATGAAGCAGAGGAAGTGGCAAGAATTTGTCAAAAGATGAAGTGGGCAAAGTAGGCAAGACTATACAGGGTATGGTGAGGAATTGGGACTTCTAAGAATAACAGGAGGCCACTGAATGTTTTAAGTATGTCAGTAATGTGCTCTTTTAATGAGCAAAAGGGGATCAGAAGAGAACTTAAGGAAGTTTCCATGGTAGTTCAGGCCAGGTGGTGGCTTGCATGAGGGTGAGAGGAAGATGTAGATTAAGATCAAATAATGCCCTGCTCTGTATAAAGTGGGAGATATGTGAGCAGGCATGACTGGCAACTAGAATCCCCAGCTTATCACTTCTGTCCTGTATTCATACCCTCCACATATATACAAAATATTTAATCAAACAGGTTTCAGAGAACTTCAGAGTAGGATATCTATATCTATCTATATCCATGTCCATATCTATCTATTGTGTCACAAAATAATAATGGTGATAATCATTTGGGTATGGCAGCAGAGTCATTATATTGAACAGAAGGGGCATGCCTCCCATCCAGATAGTGTCCCTGTATAATTATCATTCAACCTAATGCCTGTATCATAGTGCCAATAAATCATGCAGTGGGAGCTACGTTGGCCAGTGGTTCATTACTAAGGTGAATTTTCTCAGGGCAATGACTGAATTTTATTCAATGTGGGAGAATATCAGTCATTTTTTTTTTTTTAAAGAGAACACTTGACTAAATATGATAATCAGAAAGTATTGAATTATAACAAATTAATTTACAAAAGATACTTTGAAATTATGTATTATTATACCATATACATTTTTAATCTGTAAGAAATACATGTCAAAGCAAACCCAACAGAAAGGTCTCAATAATGGAAAAATGACTATCAAAGAATAATGAACATTGTTATTCATGTTCTTTCCCTAAATTTCTGCAGTTTTCCCTTCACTAATAGACATGCACATTTGTTAGAATATCATAATCATATAAGGAATGAATGGAGTGCTGGAGACAAATTTGATATAGATGAAGACAGCAAAGTATTCAAAGAAAACGGAGAAGGCTGGATAAACTCACTAAAGCTATTTTCTTTGAACAGGTAATGAAGAATGAACCACTCTTACTATTTTTTTTTTATAAAGTTGAAAACCTTAATAAAAAAATAAAGTTACAAATCTTTCTGAAGGGGCATTTCACTGACATGTTTTTATTTCACTTTCATAAGGTCATTTAACAGACCAGACATTTTGATTAATTTAAAATAACTGCATGTTCCTCTGCTATGACTATAAGTACAGTAAACTACAAAATGAAAAATTAAAGGAAGAAAGTGGCCTCATATCTGATGCTCTTCTTACACATTTTATTTGAAACAAGATACCAAGAAGAAAAGATAAAGGGACTTCTGCAACATAAATATTTGACCTGAACTTTCAGCAAAGTTCCAATTTCAGTCTCTATCCAATATTTAGGCACCATATTTTTGTACTTTCTTTTTCATAGAATATTCTTCTGTGCATTAATGAGAAAACCCACTGAATGACATTGGGAGGACCATGTTTCCATTATAAAACATCATTTGTCAGTGACTGAAGATGGGCACTCTATTACATCACTGTCACAAAATACCCAACTAGAGCTTTGCATGACAATAATGGTAAGGTCTAACACTTATGGAACACATACTGAGAACCATACGCTTTCTAAGGATTCCATGCATTTACATATTTAATCCTCAGAAATACCCTAGGAAGTAGATACCATTATTATCTCCATGTTACAGTTAAAGAAACTAAGTTTATATAGAGGTAAAGTAATTCTCTCAAGGCCCTAAAGAGATTAAATGGAAGAATCCTAGGTGTCTGGCTTTATACTTCACAACCTATGATATGAGGCTGGTCATGTGGCACAATTGCTGAGAAGATACCATTAGCAGCAGCCTCTGGAAATGTGCAGGACATAACCGGCACAATGGAGTGTGGTGGCCCTCAGGGCAGAGCCCTTGGTCACGAAAACATTTAGATCCTGGTCAGAAGAAGAGGAGCCAACAAGAGAAATGGAGGAGAGACAACCAATGAGATAATAAATAATAAGACTAGTCATGAAAACTAAGAGCAGGAAGTTCTTCAGCTGGGTCAAATGGTAAATGCTGCTGACAGGCTGAGTGAGCTCAGGACACAAATCTGACCATAGGATTAGGCATACAGGTTAAGGGTGACCGTCTTGTCAAGGGCAGTCTCATTAGAACAGTTAGGACAGAAGCCGTAACAGAGTGAGTTGAGCAAAGAAAGTAAAAAGAACAAAAGCAGAGGAAAGGATCAAATCTGGAGGCCAAGGCAGGATCATGGAAGGACCAATGACAGGTTTTTCAGGAGCTGTTTGTGATTACAGACCAAACAGGGCAGGAGAATTTACATATGACAGCAAACAACATACAGCAACATGACGGAAAAGAGACCAATGTGACACATAAACTAGCAAATCAGACACACAGAAAACATAACAGATTAATCAAAGAACAATGGCCTCAAGTTATAGAACATCTGGAAAATAAAAGAAAGAGGCATGATTCTGATATGGAGTTAAACAATAAAACCATTCCCACAGAAAAAGTCTCATAGTCACTGGACTAATCCCCAGGCAGGCACAAAGAATGCATAGACCAAGAATTATGTAGGAATAATAAATACAATTATGGGGGAGATTATGCCCACACAGAATAATCTGTAATCTTATAGAAGTGAAAGTGCAAAATACCGTCTAAATATCCATATATAATATTATTCCAGTAGGGCAATACCAATTGATTTAAATACTGCAGGTGCATAAACCCGACACATTGGACAGATATTCTTTGAATTCCTTGACAACATTCTGTGTGTCTTATTAATTTTGGCATGTCTGGGGCTCAGCAAAATATCTGGCAGCAAAGATGCTCGCAAGATTGTTGTTGAATGAAAAAAATACGAAGGTGATCAATCCTGGTTAACTCAAGGGTGTGTGTGAGGAATCAGGGTGGGAGGAGAACAGAGAGGTCCTGGCATTTTCATGTAATGAGGCTTGGTAAGGTTTTTTGGACTCTTCGGGAAAGATGATGAAGATAAAGGGAGACTGATGGGAAGGGAGTGTTGGGGATTCTGACCTCCTACTTACCATGTTTACATAGAGGGGCCTATTCACTCACAAGAGAGGAAAAGTATAGGAAGAAAAAAATCTCAGCATCAATCTGCCTCCTCCATCATGACTTGCCATGGGGAGAAAAGCAACATACCTGATCAGTGAATATGGGTGAAGGAATGGAAGGTGAGCAGATGAGAAGAACTTTTACTTTCCTAATGTCCTGAATCCAGAATGCGCACTTTCTCATCCTCCTGCATGTGTAGGTTGTTTGCTCCTGCCAGGAGTCTATAATTGGTAGTCTGGGGTGAATGCACTTCATTTTGGTGGGAGGTATTAATAAGCCCAAATGAGTCCATACTGCCAAGTCACATTTCAGTTCACTTTTATAATTAATAGAGGTAACCTTTTGCTCTCCATCTGCCTTATTTCTAATCTATTTCTCATTTGGTCATAAACCTAGATGAGGGAATATAAGGGCTTAATTAGTGATCACACCTAAAACCCCGTCATAGTCCAAGCCAGAGAGTTTTTAATTTCCACCATAATGGATTTAAGAGACTTTAATTTCCACCATAATGGATTTAAGGGACGATAGGAAGGAAAAACTGGAATGAATAACATGACTCTTTTGAACACTATTTAATGTGCTGGGTAAACTATAATTACACACACAGGGAAAAAGAGTTGGTTTGCCTTTGCATATACTGAAGACTAAAATAGTATTAAGACTTTGTGGTAGACCTGTCCTTAAAGAAATAGGGGAGAAGGCAAAGGCAAGCAGGTAGACTTACAGAGCGCAGGCAAGTTGGTTACATCTTTTGAATATGGGTAGGGAAAGGAATCAAGTTATTACCGATGCCTTTAAGGAACCGAGACAAAGGAGAAGTTAACGGATTTATCAAATATTCAGGTACCATAAAGACAGAGAAAAACATTAAGTTTGGGAGGGGATTGAGCAAATCTACTTCTATATAGGACATGCTTCAGAACAGAAACATTCACAAATTAAAATGTCTTTAGCCAAATAATAAACTTCTTGAGTTTGGTAGTACGGAGCATAGAAAAAGCTATTTTAGAGGGAATCATTGGAAGAGATAAGTCTGCAAACCTTCCAAATTGCTATTTTCAATATGAAGTATTATTTTTCATCATGAAAAGTAATGAAGCAGTGAGCTATGAGCCATATCAAAAGGTGTATTTTCAAGAGCTATTTTCTTAACATGCCTTTCAAACCTCCCAAAATGATATTGGCAGATTCCTTATAGACCCTGCTTATTATCTAGAAGGAAGTGGACTTTTTTCCAGTAATAACATTTAATCAATTTCTATTATCAGAATTATAATTTCTTTAGGTTGCAACCTAACAAAAGTATAAGTAATTTAATGTAGCAAGAACATATTAAAATGGTTCCTATATACGAGCATTTTTTTTTAACCTTCCTTTACAATGTCACAGACATATCAACATTTTGCTTTCAACAGGATAGGTTTCAAACAGAAATCAAGGTTTGAACACTCAATTATTAAAATTCACTTAAGCACAGCAGGATGACAGACAAAACAATTACTTCACTTCAGAAAGGTACTGGACATTTACTGGGGTACATTTACTATAAGTTGGCTGCTTATGAAAATACGTTCCATTTCAATAAAAAGTGCTTACATTTATTTATCACTGGAAATTGAGAGTTGTGTTATACATTTGAACTCTGAGGTTAATCTACACTGATATTTTTATCCGTGACCTGCATTAACAATCAGAATTCCCTTTTGTATTGTCTATTGGTTGAAGAAAAGAAAGTCAGCAGGGTTTCATTTACGTAAAAATTATAATTCTTACATTTCTCTAATGCTACTACATGATTCACTAAAGCAAAATCTGTATTAAACTTATAATAACATTTCAGAGATAAATGGTTTCCATCAGTCTGATTTCATTATGAACAGATATTCTTTAAAATCAAGAGCAATTAAACAGACTTGCAATAGAAAATTCCCCTCTCCTCACATAAGTTTATTTCATTTTTTATAAATTTAAGCAGTCTATGATTAAGTTGGCATTTCTGCAATTACAACACTAAAATTCAAAGAGAAAAAAGAAATAACTAATAAATTAACATAATTAAAAATTAAATTTCTCACTGTGCAACTTAATAATATTTCCTTAACTCACACAATTCATATTATCAATATCTAGTCAATAAAAAGACAATAATTAGTGTGAACTATTTTTTTTTAATTCCAAAGATTTTATGAAGTATATTGGGTACATGTAACATAGGTATTCATTTCATAATTCCATCTCAAGTTTTTAAAATATTACCTTCCAAATCATATAAGAAGAGTGTGTGTGTGGGGGGGGAGATTGTTCTGACATTCTTGTAATTCATTTAAGAAATATTTATTATTTTCAGATCCTCTTCTGTATTTACTCTCAGACCGCTTGTTTGCAAAAACAAAACCCTAGTTTGAATGATCTATTTTGGAAGACACCAAGGGGTGTCCAGGAAAGTGAAAGAGGGTTGACTGATCATGACTGAGCCATGTGTGTAAGTTGATGAGTAGGCAGAGAGAGTGGGCCGGAGAAGAGAGAAAAGCAGGCATGCAGAGAAAGGCAGGCAAAAAAATACTCCCCAGCTTTACATAATACAGTTTCAACAAATGAAGATAAAGAGTGGGGGATTTGACATGCTGCCCAGAAAGTGATTCAAACTCTATCCTAGAGTGGGGACATGAGTTTCATGGTAGGAGAGATATGGGGGGGTATGAGTTTCCAGGCCAAGAGAAAAATATTTAATGTATAATAAGTTTTTAATATGTACTTTTGGATGGATTGACCATAGATAGATTTTATCAGTCCAGAGTAAATAAAATATGGCAGAGACTGCTCATTGTCTTCCCAATATTTATTTTTTCCTTTCTTCTTTTTTAGTAATAGAAAGTCCCCAAATTTTATCTGGACCTGGATAAAGAGATTACATTTCCCAGCCTCACCTGCATCTAGACATGAGTCTAGATGACTGAGTTCTGACCAACGAGATGCAAGTAGAAATGATGCGTGCATCTTCAGGTCATGGCTTTAAAGGGAACCAGCTTGCTCTCCACTGCAGATGTGACTCCTCAATTGACATGCAGATGAAGATAACACAGGGGATGGTGGAGCAACAAGAGAAAAGGAACCTGCGTCCCTGGATAATCTCAAGGGACACAGGCACCACACTCCTTGGACCTACAAGTCCAGGCTTTCATGTGAAAGAGAAATGAAGGGTGCCTGGGTGGCTCAGTCGTTTAAGCGTCTGCCTTCAGCTCAGGTCATGATCTCAGGGTCCTGGGATTGAGCCCCGCATCAGGCCCCCAGCTTAGCAGGGAGTCTGCTTCTCCTTCTGCTCCCCCTGCTCGTGCTCTCACTCTCTCTTTCTCTCTCTCAAATAAATAAAATCTTAAAAAAAAAAAAAAGAATGAGAAATAAGCCTCTCTTGTTTGTCATTGTTATTTGGTCTTGTTAAAATAGCTGGTTAAATTCCTAGCATGTTTCCACCCCTCAGGTATGGCTGGAAGCACAAGAGGGTATATATCAAATTTATTAAGTTGTAACAACCATCCAAGTAGGACTGACTTGAGTTGAGGGTGGCTAGCCGTATCACTTCAGAAATTTCTGGAATTGTTTAAAATGAGCATTTCTTATTTAATAGAAATAGCCAATATTATAAAAAATTAAAAGCTATTTTACTCCTATATACTTTTTTTTTTTTTAAAGATTTTATTTATTTCACAGAGAGAGAGACAGAGACAGCGAGAGAGGAAACATGCAGAGGGAGTGGGAGAGGGAGAAGCAGGCTTCCCGCTGAGCAGGGAGCCCAATGTGGGCCTCGATCCCAGGACCCTGGGATCATGACCTGAGCCGAAGGCAGATGCTTAACGACTGAGCCACCCAGGCATCCCGTTTGTATACTCTTTCTATACTCATATATTCGGTCTCTCTCTTCAGTTATATCTCATTTATATTCTTTTATCACTGAAATAATTAAATCAGACACAAAGATAATAATACTAAGATCAAAGTAAAAAAAAACTATAGATATGAATGAGAAAACTAGGGAAGATATTTTTGTTTCTGCAGGAATTTCATACTTAATTTTGTGGTCAATTTGTTTTTAAAATAATACATAAACATCGATTCTCCGCCTTGATTTTAATAAAATACTGCCATAGGAAATTTCCCTTTCAATGTGAAATAGGAGCAGTCTACCTCAGTTCATCTGGAAGACAGTTGAAAATAAACCTTGCCTCACTGGGATTTGATTTTGCCAGATCTTCATATTAACTTGTTGAAAAGTTTTCTTTAAGACTTTAAATGCCAAAGGGATTATTATACAAAATTTATTTGGGGATTGCATCTAATTTATGGCAATTTTTCAATTTCTTTAAATAAGGAACATTTAATCAAGGTTGTGTTTCTGAATTTAAAGCTGCAAGACATGGTTTCAATCATTCCTCAAATCAGAAAAAGAGAATAAAGGAAGAGATTAAAAGTGAAGGGACGTGGTAATGAGTTACTACAGTTTTTCACTCTTCTCACTGATGACAGAATCATAATCTATTCTTATAAATCCATTAACAAGTAGGGATCCAAAAGGGTACGTGCACCCCAATGTTTATAGCAGCAATGTCCACAATAGCCAAACTGTGGAAAGAGCCAAGATGTCCATCGACAGATGAATGGATAAAGAAGATGTGGTATATATAT
>NW_028007285.1:0-952 GCF_054177405.1 Leptonychotes weddellii | reverse complement strand
TAAAAATTTATATTCTAAAAATTATTATATTCTAGGACTTTAGAACCTAAAGATTGGTCTTCAGAAAATATTTAGGATAAACTTTCTGCTCTTTTACTTTTATAATCATATGTTCTAATAAATACTATCTATGACTGGGATGTTGGGGGGAAAGATGGTGGAGGAGTAGGGGACCCTATTTCAACTGGTCCCCGGAATTGAGCTGGATATCTACCAGACCACTCTGAGCACCCACGAAACCAGCGTGAGATGTAAGACGATCTGGATCTCTACAAACAGAATATCGCAGGAAGTTGGTTTTGAGGTACGAAGTGGGGAGCCATGATTCTGCGGGCAGATATCAGAGGATAAATGGCAGTGGGAGGGTGCCTGACCTTGGGGATCCTCCACCACTGGTGAGCAACAGCCTCACATGCTGGGGATGGGGCACAGACTCGCAGATTGGTAGCATCGGGAAAGGACTTTAGGGGAGCACCCGGGGCGGAAACCCGGAGCAGCAGGGTCACGCCTGAGAACTGGGAGCAGCTGGCAGTTTTAGAAGCACAAAGGGCAGAGACGTGCCCAGATCTGGAGGCAGGACTGGGAATGCTGCGGAGGGGTGCACAACCCAGATGCTGCAGTTTATAGCAGCACGGACAGAAACGGAGATGGTGTGGCCTGGAGAGCTCACTGAAGAACAGACTGTGATCTCTCTGCTCTGAGGCAGAGGGTTGGAAATGGTCTCTTCTGCTCTGACTCACGGAAGAGACGCGGAAAGCCTCCAGGGAAAGCCACCAGAGAACAAAAGCCCCAAGGACTGATTCCCGCTGAGCCCATCCCCGGCCACAGGGGGGCAGGGCAACACCGCCCAAACAGGGGTGCCTGAGTAACAGCGCAACAGGCCCCTCCCCCAGAAGACAGGTGGGGAAAACAAGAGGCCAGCAACCCTAAGGTCCCAAAAAAACAGTGCATC
>NW_028007284.1:0-952 GCF_054177405.1 Leptonychotes weddellii | reverse complement strand
ATGCAATCCCTAACAAAATACCATCAGGTTTTTTCAAAGAAATGGAACAAACAATCCTAAAATTTGTATGGAACCAGAAAAGACCCCGAATAGACAGAGGATTGTTGAAAAAGAAAAACAAAGCTGGTGGCATCATAATTCCGGACTTCAAGCTCTATTACAAAGCTGTAATCATCAAGACAGTACGGTACTGGCACAAAAACAGACACATAGATCAATGGAACAGAATAGAGAGCCCAGAAATGGACCCTCAACTCTATGTTCAACTAATCTTCGACAAAGCAGGAAAGAATGTCCAATGGCAAAAAGATAGTCTCTTCAACAAATGGTGTTGGGAAAATTGGACAGCCACGTGCAGAAAAATGAAATTGGACCATTTCCTTACACCACACACAAAAATAGACTCAAACTGGTTGAAAGACCTAAATGTGAGACAGGAGTCCATCAAAATCCTAGAGGAGAACACAGGCAGCAACCTCTTTGACCTCAGCTGCAGCAATTTCTTCCTAGAAAATCGCCAAAGGCAAGGGAAGCAAGGGCAAAAATGAACTATTGGGACTTCATCAAGATAAAAAGCTTTCGCACGGCAAAAGACACAGTCAACAAAACCAAAAGACAACTGACAGAATGGGAGAAGATATTTGCAAATGACATATCAGATAAAGGGCTAGTATCCAAAACCTATGAATAGCTTATCAAACTCAACACCCAAAGAACACATGAGCCAATCAAGAAATGGGCAGAAGACACGAGCAGATATTTTTCCAAAGAAGACATCCAAATAACCAACAGACACATGAAAAAGTGCTCAACATCACTCAGCATCAGGGAAATCCAAATCAAAACCTCAATGAGATACCACCTCACACCAGTCAGAGTGGCTCAAATTAACAAGTCAGGAAATGACAGATGTTGGCGAGGATGTGGAGAAAGGGGAACCCTCTTCCACTGT
>NW_028007283.1:0-952 GCF_054177405.1 Leptonychotes weddellii | reverse complement strand
TTACTGCCTATGTTCTGCTCTGGGATTTTGATGGATTCCTGTCTCACACTGAGGTCTTTCATCCATTTTGAGTTTATCTTTGTGAGTGGTGTTAGAGAATGGTCGAGTTTCATTCTTCTGCATGTGGCTGTCCAATTTCCCAGCACCATTTATTGAAGAGACTGTCTTTTTTCCATTGCATGTTTTTTCCTGCTTTGTCAAAAATTATTTGACCGTAGAGTTGAAGGTCCATATCTGGGTTCTCTATTCTGTTCCATTGGTCTATACGTCTGTTTTTGTGCCAGTATCATGCTGTCTTGGTGATCACAGCTTTGTAATATAGCTTGAAATCAGGCAACATGATGCCCCCAGCTTTGGTTTTCTTTGTCAACATTTCATTGGTAATTCAGGGTCTTTTCTGATTCCATACAAATTTTAGGATTGTTTGTTCTAGCACTTTGAAAAATGTCATTGGAATTTTGATTGGGATTGCATTGAAGGTATAGATTGCTCTGGGTAGCATAGACATTTTAACAATGTTTATTCTTCCGATCCATGAGCATGGAATATTTTTCTATCTTTTTGGGTCTTCTTCAATTTCTTTTATGAGTGTTCTGTAGTTCCTAGAGTATAGATCCTTTACCTCTTTGGTTAGGTTTATTCCGAAGTATCTTATGGTTTTTGGTGCTATTGTAAATGGAATCATTTCTCTAATTTCTCTTTCTACAGTTGCATTGTTAGTGTACAAGAAAGCACCCTATTTATGTGAATTGATTTTGTATGCTGCCACATTACTGAATTGCTGTATGAGTTCTAGTAATTTGAGAGTGGAGTCTTTTGGGTTTTCCATATAAAGTATCATGTCATCTGTGAAAAGAGAAAGTTTGACCTCTTCTTTGCCAATTTGAATACTTTTTATTTCTTTTTGTTGTCTGATTGCTGTTGCTAGGACTTCTAGTACTATGTTGAACAA
>NW_028007282.1:0-952 GCF_054177405.1 Leptonychotes weddellii | reverse complement strand
GGACCCCACACATTCCCAAGGAAGACCTGTCTTCAGGACTGGCCCTTGGCTGGCTCCTGGGAGAAGAGCTCTGAGCCCTTGGGATGTTCTCCCTGGTAAGAGTGGTTTTGTATCCCTGAGGCATTGGGTCACATCATATTAACTTGAACAGAGTTTCTGCTAACAGTGTGATTTGTCTCTGCTCTGGAGTCTGAGCAGCACTGAGGTCAGCCAGGTGGGCACTGCCTGCCTATAGGACTGACCTTCAATAAAAACTGAGGCTCGGATGAGGTTCCTGGATTGAAAACACTGCACACTTGTTGTCACAGGTCACTGCTGGGAGAGTAACACGGATCCCCAGAACTCCCCTGGGAGACAATGCTCAGAAGCTCACGCCTGGTCTCTCCTGGTCTTTTCTCCATGCCCCTTTCCCTTTGCCGATTTTGATCTTGATTCTTTTGCTATAGTAAACTGTAACTGTGAGTGTAACAGCTTTTCAGAGTCCTTGTCAGGCATGTTATGGGGCCTGAGGATGGTCTTGGGGACCACCTGCCACGCAGGCCTCTCGGTGTCTCTGGGGTCCTGGTTCTTCCTTTAAAATCATTTCTCCTGGGACCCCTGGAGGGCGCAGTTGGTTAAAAATCTGCCTTCGGCTCATGTCATGGTCCCGGGGTCCTGGGCCCCCATCAGGCTCCCTGCTCAGTGGGGAGCCTGATTCCGCCTCTGCCTCTGCCACGACCCCTGCTCGTGCTCTCTTGCTCTCTCTGTCAGATAAATAAATTTTTTAAAATCTTAAAAAAAGGTGTGCCTGGGTGGCTCAGTCGTTAGGTGTCTGCCTTCGGCTCAGGTCATGGTCCCAGGGTCCTGTGCTCGAGCCCCGCATCGGGCTCCCTGCTCCGCGGGAAGCCTGCTTATCCCTCTGCCACTCCCCCTGCTTGTGTTCCCTCTCTCGCTGTCTCTCTCTCTGTCAAAT
>NW_028007281.1:0-953 GCF_054177405.1 Leptonychotes weddellii | reverse complement strand
GTCTTAATGTTAATGACTTGCTAGTGGCAAAAACAACCTTAACTTGACAATGGCAAGGCCTCCAGTATCTTGTAGGTCCTTTTTAGCATATGAAAGTTCTTTTGAAAACCTCTCATTTCCTTACCTCCCCCAACTCCCAAGTATATAATGAGCCACCCCTCACAACCCCGGTGCAGCAGCTCTTTCTGCACTCGGTCCTGTCCCCATGCTTTTAGTGAAATCACCTTTTTGCACCAAAGATGTCTCAAGAATCCTTTCTCGGTGGTTGGCTCGGGACCTTACCCTACCGAACCTCACCTACATTCAAAACCACCTCAAGAGGAGTGACACGATCTTTCTGTTGCTGTAGGGAAGTAAGGAGGCGCATTTAGGTGTTATGGGTGAGTTGTATCCCCCAAGATCTGTTTAGGTCCCAACCCCCAGTATCTGTCAGTGTACCCTTACTTGAAAGTAGGGTCTTTGCTGCTGACCAAATTAGCATAAGGTGATCAGAGTGGGCCCTAATTCAATATGACTGGCGTCCTTATAAGAGAAAAGTACCACCATATGAGGACAGACTCACGAAGAACGCCATTTGAGGACACAGGCAGAGATGGTAGGGACACAGCTGCAAGGCAAGCAACGCCAAGGAGCGATGGCCACCACCAGAAGGCTGAATTTAGACTTGCGGACTTCGGAACTGTGAACAACACGTTTCTGTTCTGTACTGCGCCCCCACTCCCCCCCGCCCCCCCAGCGGGCCCGGCCGTGTTCGGCCAGGGGGTCGCCATGGGCCCGTCTACCTTCCCTGGCTCTAGCCTGTTTGCCTGAAAGCAGCCTCTGCAAGGCAGGCCCTCAGGACGAGGGATGCGGGAGGGGGAAGGCGGGGAGAGAGGATGCCCTCCAGGTTTCTGACTTGAGCGGGGGCAACGGCGGCGCCCCCACTCACCGGGGCGGGGAGCAGCGCGGGAGCC
>NW_028007280.1:0-953 GCF_054177405.1 Leptonychotes weddellii | reverse complement strand
GGGAAGCAGGTGCAGCAGGCCCGGGAGGCAACCTGCTGAGTGAATGGTGGCAGGCACGTTCACGCGGGGTGTAGCCGAGCACCTCTGGTGTGACTTTTGTCCCACTGGTCAGGAGGCCTGCAATGATGCCAGGCAGCTGGGAAGGGACGTGGGGGTGGGGGACACACCGGGTGGCTGAGCAGGGCGGGCCACACGGGAGGGGGTGACGGGGGGGTCGTGTGGATGTTACTACGTGTGTACACGTGTAGGTGTGCGTGTGAGCATAAGTGTGGCAGTGTGTGGGAGAGTGTGAGTGTGTGCAGGGGCCACCGGGCCGTGTCCCTACCAACCAGATTGACCCTGAAGGGCTTGCAAGCATTTTTCTGATTCATGAAGTTACCGGAAATCTCTATAAAGGAAGAAAACTAATTATGTGTACTGAATATAATAAAATGACAAGAAGGTGAGATTGTCCCCCAATCATAGACACACACCCCCCCCCCACTGCTCTGTGACCCTCCCTGGGGGTGCAGGATCCAGGACAAACCACACAGTGGGGTGGGGGTAAGCCGTCATTGTGGAGCCCCGGGCCTTGTCCCATGTTGGCCCCAAGATGAAAGTGGTGACCCCCTCGAGCAGGCCTGGAGAGGAAGCACGAGGGGTGGGCTTGTGGGTCCAGCCCCCATGGCACCCCTTCTCTCCTGGCTGTGCCCCCTGCCTGGGCAGCAGGCCCCAGACTGCTCCTGATTGGACAATCCTACTCCACCTCCTGAGGAATCAGGCATTTGGAGAGAAGTCAGCCGCAGGAGGGGCTACTCGGGAACAATGAGCGCAGAGTCCTCAGGTGGAAGGGGGGGCGTCCCCTTCTCCTGCCCACGACTCAGACTGGGACTCAGAACCTCAGGGCTCCTGCACCCCAGCTCTCCAGGCTGCAGACGGCAGGCCCAGGGACTGGTTACACTCCATGACCCCAC
>NW_028007279.1:0-953 GCF_054177405.1 Leptonychotes weddellii | reverse complement strand
TGAAAATGTCCATACTAGCCAAAGCTCTCTACAGATTTAATGCAATCCCTATCAAAATACCAACAGTATTTTTCACAGAACTAGAACAAACAATCCTAAAATTTGTATGCAACCACAAAAGACCCCAAATACCCAAAGCAATCTTGAAAAAGAAGAACCAAACTGGATGTATCACAATCCAAAATTTCAAGATATACTATAAAGCTGTAGTAATCAAACTAGTATGGTTCTGGCACAAAAATAGACACATAGATCAAGGGAACAGAATAGAGAACCCAGAAATAAGTCTACAATTATATGGTCAATTAATCTTACACAAAGGAGGCAAGAATATGCAATGGAAAAAGAAAACAAGTCTCCTCAACAAATGGTGTTGGGAAAACTGAACAGCTACATGCAAAAGAATGAAACGGGGCCACTTTCTTACACCATACACAAAAATAAACTCAAAATGGATTAAAGACCTAAATGTGAGACCTAAAACAATAAAAATCCTAGAAGAAAGCACAGGCATTAATTTCTCTGACATTGGCCATGGCAACATTTTTCTAGATATGCCACGTCAGGCAAGGGAAACAAAAGCAAAATTCAGCTATTGGGACTACATCGAAATTAAAAGATTCTGCGTGGTAAAGGAAACAACCAAGAAAACTAAAAGACAACCTACTTGGTGGGAGAAGATATTTGCAAATGACATATCCAATAAAGGCTTACTATCCATAATACATAAATACCTTATACAACTTAACACCCAAAAAAACCCCAAATAATCCAATTAAAGTCTGGGCAGAAGACATGAACAGACATTTATCCAAAGAAAACATCCAGATGGCCAACAGACACATGAAAAGATGCTCAACTTCGCTCATCATCAGGGAAATGCAAATCAAAGCCACAATGAGGTATCACTTCACACCTGCCAGAATGGCTAAAATAATAAACACAAGACACAA
>NW_028007278.1:0-953 GCF_054177405.1 Leptonychotes weddellii | reverse complement strand
TGAGGGCCATAATCCGTCTCCTGTCTTCCAATCTGTCCACATCTCAGCTCACTCTTGCCTCTGATCGGTTCCTTTGAACACATTTTTCCTACTGGCTAAAATTCAAGACCCTGCTTAATGTTTGCAGTTGTAAATCACAACATCTCATTATTGCTCTTCCTCTCCACTTCCAATATCCGTGCTCATTCCTTTCCAATACAAGAATTAGGTGAATTTTTTTTTTTAAAGCAAGATATGATGAAGATGTGTTTCACAGATAGAGAAGGGCAGAATTAGAATTGAGGTTTGAAACTTTGTCTTCATAGATATGATAATTATTCTTAGTGACAGGAAGATGCCAGTAATTACACTTGCCTCTAATATGTTTACTAGGATGAGTAAGATACTGCACACTGGACTCCATCAAAAAAAGCATTGTGAGGAGTAAAAAATTTGACAATCACTGATGTACACCATTAAATCTTTTTAACCTAGGGAGACAGGATAGATTTTTATTATAGTATCCTTAAAATTTTCTGGATCTGAGCTATAAATCTTGTTGGGAATCTTCTTAATTCCTTTAAAAGATGGGCCAAGACTTTTAAAAAAATCTCTTCTAATATATAATTTTAAGGGAAATCTGTGATAACATTAAAGACAAGGAAAAGTTGTTTTCAGGATTTACTAAGTTATAATAAGAAGCCTCTGGCTACTGCTATAAAACACCGTGATTTTCCTGGAGTAACCTGGAAGAGAAAATGTCAGAATTTTATTATAGACAAGGAAAGGGATTATTATTTTCTTCTTTCTCCATTCTTTGAGAAGTCGCCTACTGTCTCTACATCTTTTTTAGACAGCTCATTTTTTCTACAGCTACTAGTTCAAATCTTTTAAAATTTTATTATGTTATGTTAATCACCATACATTACATCATTAGTTTTTGATGTAGTGTTCCATGATTCATTGTTTGCATA
>NW_028007277.1:0-953 GCF_054177405.1 Leptonychotes weddellii | reverse complement strand
TGAAAAAGATTTGCTTCCAACATTAATAATCACAACATCTCACTGGACACCAGAAAGCCATTCCTCCCTTATCTCAGCCTGTCATTTAAAATAGACTAGCTTTGCTTTTAAATTTCTCCCTTGGAGTTTCTGGTGGTTTTGACATTTTGCTAGCTGTTCTTTTAGAATTGCATTTTTTTTTTTTTTTTTTACATAGAAAAAGAAAAAGTTCCTTAGTGAAACAGAGTATCTATGAGGTTCATTGCTTTGCTGAGGCTATATACCATGTGAACCAAACCACCTCTCTCCAAAGCACTCTCACCTCTCCTATAAAAACTTCACTATAGGATCAGTTGCTCACTAATGCTCAGAAGGTGTTTTATTTTATATACAGACTGACATTAATGCAGGCATTGGCTACAAAGATTTCATAACCAGCATAATGCATTAGATAGTGAGTGATGAGAAGTAAAGAAAGGGAAACAAAACTGACTTTGCATTTTGTCTTCCTGCCATTATTCCCTATTTTACATATGGGAGAGAATGACAACAAAACTAAGGACTTATGACGAAAGCTAAATATATCAATATACCAGACACACATCCTTAATCCCCAAATCCAGTGTATTATTTATGGGCTACATCAAGTTGCTTTCAAGCACAAGTTGATATAGATACAAACCTCTATATATGTTGCTTCCAATGGTTACTTGGTTTGTCTCATCTATAGTCCTTTTCTTTTAACTTAGAAAAAGTGCTTGAACTCCTCTTATCCATGGGAGCTTCTGCCCAGATAGCAGAACACTGGTGCAAAGCTGTTAAGGTATCTTTCTGGACTGTTCTCTGTACTCCACTGCCCTGTGGTTCCCAAGACTGGAAACCTGGGGTATTCTCATGTGCAGAGAATTGATTTGGAAACCTTTAGCATTGATGAGACTCTTTTCATTGATGCACTCAGTTTAATCATTACATGG
>NW_028007276.1:0-953 GCF_054177405.1 Leptonychotes weddellii | reverse complement strand
TAAAATCTTTAAAAAAATAAAAAATAAATGTCCCATGGGCTTCTTCCTTTCCGCTGTCTCTGGGGACTCCACTCCCCACCCCCTGGACGGCAGCCAGCACGGCTGCTCTCTCTCATTTTGGATGAAAATGGAGCAGGCTTTTCACTCGGGGTTTAATTTCTTGCGAAAACACTGGAGAGCTGAGATGGGTCTCTGGGGGACCGACCTCTGTCCCCAGCGGGCAGCACACCAGGACTCCAGTTGCCCCAGAAGGCAGGCTTCCTCGTGGCCCAGTTTGGCCCAGTCGGGCTCTACCCCCTCCGCGCCCTCCCTCCTTGGCTGTCCTCAGAGCCTTGCCTGGGCCCTGGACCCCAGGCCTTCCTGCTCTCCTTCCCTTCTGGATCTTTCTCAACAGCGTCTGGGCAAGCTCAAGCCTCTCCATCTTGGAAAATGGTGAGGATGCTACCAGCGGTGTCCCTAGCCACCCAGCTTCCTCGTTTTTGTACCCTGCATCCCTCCTCCTTCACAGCCATGATCATTTAGAAGGAAGGAGGAAAAGGCGCCCTTGTGTGCACCGCGCACTCTGCCCCTCAGTCCGGCTTCCTCCACTGTCCCATCGACACTCTTCGGCCCCTTTCTTGGCAGCTTTTGACAGTTGGACCCATCTGTGCCTTCTCAAACCTTTCTGTTGCCTCGGCTTCCACGGCCCCACACTCTGGTTTTCCGCCCCCCTCTCCTCTCTTCGGCTCTCTGTCCTCTCCGAAACCACCGTGTTCCTCCGCGTCCTCTTCTTCCTGCTTGGTCTGTCCTGTCGACGCCCTCCCCACGGTGACAGGAGCTCAGATCTACGGAGGCAGCCTTCTCCCCCAGGCTTCAGACCCTCACCTCCAGGCTCTGCTGGGCAATTGCACTTGAAGGTCTGTGGGGGCTGCCACGGACTCCACACCCTCAAATTCAGTTCGTCTTCCCCTCCC
>NW_028007275.1:0-12025 GCF_054177405.1 Leptonychotes weddellii | reverse complement strand
ACTGTGCCGCGGATCACGGTTAATGGCAACCCCGAGCTGAGAGCCCGCGCCTGGGCTCCGCCTCTGCAGCCGGCTTCCCTGCTCCGATACCTGGGAGCTCTGCCACACTCAGGCACCCCTGGTCTTTCTGTGACCCCAAGGGTCCTGAGACCACACTGTCCTGGAGGGTTCCACCCCCTGCTTAGCCACCGGAGTGACGTCCCTCAGCGGAGCAGACTTTTAAAAGTTCCGATTTTGTGCTCCGCGGCTCTATCACTTGCCAGAAGCGGCCGACGGAGGCCCCTCCCCCGCCATCTCTCCTCCCGAATATGGCCTCGGATTCACTTCTCCGCACGTCCTACCTTCCAGAAAGTGGTCGCTTTTCTGATGAGAGAGTTGTTGCTCTTCTTTTCTTCAATCACCTGTTGGGTTTGTAGGTGTTCAGAATGGTTTGATCCCTATCCAGCTGAATTCCTGAGAGGAGACGAAATCCAGGTCTCCTACTCCTCTGCCATCTTGCTCCGCCCTCTCCTTCATTTCTGATTGTATTTGAGTTGTCTCCTCCCTTTTTTCTTTTTTTTTGCGGGGGGGATAAGTCTGGTAAGGGTTTATCATTTTTGTTTGTATTTTCAAAGAACCAGCTCTTGGCTTCATTTATTTTTTTCTTTTTTCTTTTCCTTTCTTTTTTTTTTTGAGAGAGAGAGCACATGAGTGGTGGGGGAGGGGCAGAGTAAGAGAAAATCTTAAGCGACTCCCCACTGAGTGTGGAGCCCCATGCAGGGCTCAATCTCATGACCCTGAGAACATGATGTGAGCCAAAATCAAGAGTCTGATGCTTAACCTACTGAGCCACCCAGGTGTTCCTATTTTTTCTATTTCTCAGTCTTTATTTATTCTCTAACCTATATTATATCCTTCCTTCTACTAACTTTGGGCCTTTTTTTTTCTTTTCTCATTCCTTTAGGTGTAAGATATTATTTGAGATTTTCTTGTTTTGTTTTGTTTTGTTTTTGAGGTAAAACTGTATTGCTATAAAGTTTCCTGTTAGAAGGGAAGACTGTTTTGCTGGGTCCCAAAGATTTTGGATTGTTGTGTTTTCATTCTCAGTTGTCTCCATATATTTTTTGATTTCTTCTTTGATTTCTTTGTTGACCCATTGGTTGAGTAGTACCATATTATGGAGTAGCCTCCACATATTTCTATTTTTTTCTAGTTTCTTTCTTGTAATTGATTTCTAGTTTCATATTGTTGTGGTAGGGAAATAGTCTTGATATGATTAGTTTTCTTAAATTTATTGAGATTTATTTTGTGGCCTAATATGTAATTTATTGTGGAGACGTTCCATGTGCACTTAAAGAGTATATTCTGCAGTTTTTGGGTGAAATGTTCTGTACATATCCATTAGGTCCATCTGTTCTAATATGTCATTCAAAGACATTGTTTCTTTATTGATTTTTCTGTCTGGATGATCTGTCCATTGAAGTAAGTGGGATGTAAAATCCACTACTATTATTGGGTTAATACCAATTTCTTTCTTTATATCTAGTAATGTTTGCTTCATACACTTAGGTGCTCCATTGTTGGTGCATATATATTTACAATTGTTATATCCTCCTATTGAAGGATCCTTTATCATTATGTAATGCCTTTCTTTGTCTCTTGCTATTGTCTTTGTTTTAAAGTCTCTTTTCTGATATAAGTAATGCTACCATGGCTGGTTTTGTTTTTGTTTGCTCCCCTTTGCATTGGATATCTCTTCCCTTCCTTTTATCTTCAGTCTCTATGTGTCTTTAGTTCTGAAGTGAGTTTCTTGTAGGCAGCATATAAATGGGTCTTGTCTAATGGGTCTTGTCTTTTTCATCTATTTAGTCACCCTATGTCTTTCTATTGGAGATTTTATACCATATATATTTAAAGTAATTTTTGCTAGGTGTGTATTGATATTTTGTTCATTGTTTTTGTTTTTCTCTGTTCCTTTTTTCTTCTCTTGCTGCCTTCACATGTATTTGATAGCTTTCTTTAATGTTATGTTTGGATTCCTTTCTCTTTGCTTTTTGTGGATCTATTACAGCTTTTTATTTGTGGTTACTGTTGGGTTTAAAATCATTACATTTTTACTCCCCTCTCTATGTTTTATGTACATGATGTTTTATTTTATATGTTTAAAAAATATTGTGTGTCCCTTGACTTATTTTTATAGATATAATTGATTTTACTATTTTTGTGCTTTAATTTCCACACTGGCTTTATAAGTAATTAATCTCCTGCCTTTACTATATGTTTGCTTTTATCTATGAACTTTTTTCTCTCATAATTTTCTTCTAGTTAGAGCCTCTTCTTTCCACTGAAAAAGTTCCCTTTAACATTTGTTGTAAGATTGGCTGGGTGGTGATAAACTCTTTTAACTTTTGTTTGTCTGGGAAACTATCTGTCCTTCAATTATGAATGATAACCTTGCCAGGTAGAGTATTCTTGGTTGTAGGCTTTTCCTTTCAGCATTTTGAATATATCAGGTCACTCCCTCCTTCTGGCCTGCAAAGTTTCTGTTGAAAAATTAGCTGATAGCTTTATGGGTCTTCCCTTGTATGTAATTATTTTCTTTTCTCTGGCTGCTTTTAAGATTCTCTCTTTATCAGGACACCTGGGTAGCTCTGTCAGTTAAGCATCTGCCTTTGGCTCAGGTCATGATCCCAGGGTCCTGGGAAAGAGTGCTGCATCGGGCTCCCTGCTCAGCGGGGAGTCTGCTTCTCCCCCTGGCCCTCCCCCCCCACTTGTGTTCTCTCTCTCTCTAATAAATAAAATCTTTAAAAAAAAAAAAGGATTCTCTCTTCATCATTACTTTTTGCCATTTTAATTATTATGTGTCTTTGTGTGGGTGTCCTTGGATTTATCTTATTATGACATTTTTATGCTTCCTGGACCTGGATGTCTCTTTCCTTCCCCAGATTAGGGAATTTTTCAGCTATTATTTCTTCAAGTAAGTTTTCTTCCCCCTTCTCTCTCTTCTCTTCTTGGAATCTCTAAGATGTTAATGTTATTACACAGAGTTCCCTTAACATATTCTCATTTCTTTTTTTAAAGGTTTTATTTATTTATTTGAGTGAGAGAGTGTGTGAGAGAGAGAGTACACAAGCAGGGGAAGGGGCAGAGGGAGAGGGAGAAGCAGACTCCCCACTGAGCAGGGAGCCTGATGTGGGGCTCCATCCCCACAGGATCATAACCTGAGCCAAAGGCAGATGCTTAATGACTAAGCCACCCAGGTGCCCTCCTATTCTCATTTCTCATTTCTTTCTTTTTTTTTTTTTTTACTATTCAGTTTGGTTGCTTTCTATCACCCTGTCTTCCAGATTACTGATCCATTCTTCTCTAGCCTTTAATATGCTATTGATTCTTCTAGTGTATTTTAAAAATTTCAGTTATTCTTCAGTTCTGACTGGATTTTTTGTCTATTTTCTATCTCCTTGTTGTTGAAGTTCTCACTCAGTTCATCCACTCTTTTTCAAGTATGGTGAGCATTTTTATAACTATTACATTGAATTCTTTATTAGGCATATTTCTTACTTTCATCTTATTTAGCTCTTTTTTCTGTGATTTTTGTCTTGTTCTTTTATTGGGGACATATTCTGTATCCTCATTTTGTCCAATTCTCTGGGTTTGTTTCTATGTGTGAGGTAGGTCAGTTATGTCTCCTGGCCTTGAAAGTAGTGGCTTTGTGCAGAAGAGGTTCTGTGGAACCCTATAGTGTAATCCCTCTGGTCTCCAAAACCAGGCATTCCTGGATTGTCCCTGTGTGGGCTGAGAATGGCCTTCTCTTGTGGCTGAGCCACAATTACCTTCAGCACAGTCAGCTGCAATGACCCACTTTGCCTGCTAGGAGTGTGCTGGATAGTTTGCTCCTTGTGCTATTGAGATACGTGGCTAAGGCAGCAGTTGACTCATTGGTGGATGGTGCCAGCAGTCAACCTAGCTGTCTGCAATTAGCCTCTCCTCCACAGCTGTAGGCACAGCAAAGGGCAGAGCTTGCTCCCTGTGCAGCCAGCTGAGTGCTCAACTGCAGGAACTGTGGTTGTGCTCATGTATAGCATTTTCTTCTCTCCTCCCCAAGGCAGCAGTCACTTTGGAGTGGTGCTGGTCCCAGCCAGGGCTGCCTGGCAGGTGTGGTAGGACAGGAGTCACTTTGGAGGGAAGACTGCTAAGGTTGGCAGATTGGGAATAGTGGCTCTACATGGAATATCAGTGTGGGGTATATGGTGCTAGCAAAGTAGAGTGTTAGAACTGGCTTCCATAAGTGTTCAGCTATCTAGACTGGGAAGGGAAAGAAAATTTTGCCTTCAAAGTGGTTGCAAGTATTAAATAAAGTGTTTGTAAACACCCACACTAAGTTTATATTCAATAAATTTAGTAGATAGCATGATACAGTGGGACAAATGTGAACTTTGAAATCTGATTAAAAAGAGTTCAAGTCCAAGCTCAGCTTCCTATTGGGGGCAAGGCCCCCCCTCTCTGGGCCTCATTCTCCTCATCTTTGATAAAGAGAGAAGTTTCTCTCTCTCAGGCATGTTCTGCAGGTTGAGCAAAATTATGCATCTAAAGTGACTTCCTGGTGGCACACATGGGGGCTTATCAAATATACCAGGTGACAGTGCACATTTGCTCATGTTTGTGCAGAGGTTTTATTAACTCTCTTTTGCTGAGTGTCTGCCTTGATTCAGTCACTTCCTTAGCTTTTGTAAGGGACACCAAGAAGTAAAAGATGCAGCAGATATGAGCTCACAGATGGAGGACTTAGTGCTAGACTGTGGTATCAGTTTCTTTGCAGATGTTCTGACTGAATATTCCCAAAGAACCCTCAAACTTTATCTCTAGGCACCCTTGTACATATTTAGGAACTCTTTATCATGTACATTTAATAGTAAATATCAAAGAATTATTTTTATTTCTTTTCTTTTTGCATGGCTGCCACAGTTCTCTCAGACCACAGTCTGAATGAAATTTAGCTCCATTTCTGCAGAGTCTATAGCTGTATGATTATGTGATCTTCCAAAGGGACATGAATTATTACCCCATTTCAAATACTTCTATGGGAGATTGTTTGGGAAGACTCGGGCAGGTCCTAGTTCCTGACTATCGCTCCTCTACCTTCCCATACACGTATGGTGAGCAGTCATGGAACAGGCTCACCTTGTATCCACATAGCTCTCTGCTCCTCTTGCAGGGCCATGCATACTCTGGCTTTCTTATCATCTCATCTTAGAAGAGAAAGAAACACTGCAGAGAGCTCATTTCTTCTGCCTCTAGCCAGTTACTGAAAATGGTAAAATGGAAGAGTGGCCGAGCCAGAAAAAGAAGCCGCCTTGACTCTGCCAAGCGTGTGCTCCTGCTGCCAATCGCAACTCTTTGTGTGTAGACAGTCTGTGTAGCAGTCTAGGACCCGCTTCAAGTACCGCATCTGCCTGGGGCTCTTTCCCAGTATAGTTTACTGCTCTCCATCCCACCCGAAGGATATCACCTCTTTGATTCCCTCCCAAGCCTCCGTGACAGCTTCCTGTCAAGTGACTCTCCCCCACAAGTCTTTTTTGACAAATCTCAAAGATGCAACAGCTGGTCACCCTTCAAGACTTGCACATGTCTCTGTTGCCACTTATGTAGATTTCTTTCTTCCTTATTGATTTTTTCCATTTCTCCTCTTCTGTTTTGTGGGTATCAACTAACAGTTTACATTCTCTTGTATTGCTCAGTTCTCTCTATTTAAAGTCCCTATCTTGTGGCAACTTCTGCACATATGGACCTTCCAATTATAAAGTTATAAGGAACAATAATAGATACCAACTTCTCTGTTTACATTCTGTTCTACTGCTCAAAAAGTTTTTGCATAGCAGTTGTGTTACAACTTCTCTCTGAGGTAAGCATCTAATACAGGGGTTTACTTTTACAATTTTTTTTTTTTATGAAAGAGTGAAGAGCTTCAAAATAATTATAACATATATTTTTAAAAAACAAGCTTCCATATACCCACCATCACACTTATAAAATAAAACATTACAAATAAAGCACCTCTGAGCCCCTCAGAACCAGCCCTCCATCTCAGTAACCCCTTACCTTTCCCCAGTGTCACAGCCATCTGGATCTTGCGTTATCACTTCCTTACTTCTTTTCTTTGTAGTTTTACCACATATATGTATCCCTAAATAGCATAACATATAGTTTTGCCTACTTTGAAGATGGAATGTAAATAAAATTATGCTGTTAGCATCTTTTCAAACTGTGCTGTTCAATATGATGGCTGTGCGGCTACTGAGCACTTAAGAAGGGACTAGTCCAAATTGCAATGTCCTGTGCATATAAAATGCATGCCAAATGTTGAGGATTTAGTACAAAAAACAGTCATATAAATATTTCTTATATTGGCTTTATGGTGAAATATATTAGATTGAATGAAATATATTATTAAAATTTCATCTGTTTCTTTGTTTTTAAATGGCTACTAGAAATTTAGAATGAAATATGTTGCAGCATTTTCCTACTGGACAGAGCTACTCTAGAATTTATATTTTTGCTTAGCATCTTCTTTATGAGATTCACTCATGGTGGTGTTGGTAGCTGTATTCACTGTGTGTTGTCACTTGATTATTCCATACTATTATTGGTAGACATTTGTATTTGTTCCATTTTTCCCCCAGGTACAAACAGTGCTGCTCAAGTGGGCAAGAGTTTCTCTAGGGTACTACTAGGTCCTGGACCTTGTACCTATTCATCTTAATAGATACACAAATTTGTTTTCTGAACCAGTTGTGGCATTTTATTCCTGCTAGCAGTGTAAGAGAATACTCATGCTCCATATCGGAGGTCAGCAAACTTTCTCTGTAAGCAGCCAGGTAGTAAATGTTTTAGGCTTTAGCACCAAGTGATAAAGTTGAGCAATGGTTCTCCATGAAAGACTAATAATCTTTTTTAGACTTTTCATTTAAAAATGTAAAAAGCATTCTTGGCTCATGGGCTATACAAAAGCAGGTGGCAGACAGATTTGTACCATGTGCTACAGTTTACCAAATCTTGTGCTGCATCATTGTTAACACTTGAAATTGCCAAATTTAATTTTAGCCAATCTTACGGGTGCAAAGTGATGTTTTCACTGCATTATCCAGCTTACTGATGAGGATGAGAATCCTTTCATTGGTTTATTGGTCATTCATGCTTCCTTGTCTGTGAAATGCTGGTTTGAATCTGTTGTCCATTTTTATTAATCTGGTATCATTTTAGAGGCAATGAAACTACCTTTGCCTGAGAAGAGATGTTTGATATGAATGTTTTAAGATCATAGCTAGGAAGGAACAGAACGTGGACTCATGTTCTTTCCTCTAATTACAAGCTCTTTCATGCTTTCTTCAAAAACAAACCCTAGCAGTATTATACTGATTTACACTGTTATTTGATACTGTTGTTCCTTTCTTGGACAAATGTCTTTTCTTAGTTTTTTTTTTTTTTTTAAAGATTTTTATTTATTTATTTGAGAGAGAGAGAATGAGAGAGAGCGAGTACATGAGACGGGGGAGGGTCAGAGGGAGAAGCAGACTCCCTGCCGAGCAGGGAGCCCGATGCGGGACTCGATCCAGGGACTCCAGGATCATGACCTGAGCCGAAGGCAGTCGCTTAACCAACTGAGCCACCCAGGCGCCCTCTTTTCTTAGTTTTTAATAGATTTCAAAATGCCTGTCTGGATAATGGTAGCAACTGTTTTATGATTGAGATTTGCTTTAAGACCATTATATTGCTGGGACTGGGTAGCTGATTTTCTCAGTGCCGATTTCACAGTGTGTCATATCTGTTTGCTCTTTCTTGCTAATTATGAGATCCTAATTATACTTTGCTCAGTTGAAAAGCTTGACTTTCCCAGGTTGTCTTGCTGCTTGTGATGGCCATGTGACATACATGGAAGAATATTAACTGGGTGTTCTGAGAAATTATTGTTCTTCTGATAAGAGGGGATAGATTGAGCTAGCACAAGCCTTTTGGTCTTCCATCTCCTTCTGCCTGGAACTTAGTTTCAGTGCCCAACAGTTGCAATCTTGCAATCTTGCAAGTTATCTTGCAATCATGGAAGCTAGAAAGATTCTGGATTCTCAGTGACTTTCTTCACAACCTGCACTGATGTTGGGCTCCCTCAAGATGTTTTATTACTGGAGAAAAACCAAAATATTTTACCATTTAAATAAGTTATTCTACTCAGGTTTCTGCTAAAGCAGCTAAAGGCAACTCTAATTAATGGAGGTAAAAATGCAGACTTAGAGACAGCCTACCTCATACTTGAATCACATTTAGGGAATAATTTTTTAGGAAAAAAAGGTAATTTCCAGAAAAGAAATATCATAGGAAGTCATTTAGAAATTGTCTAAAGAATTATTATATATTGCAGGAAAACTTTTCCCATTTTCCTCAACTACATTTCATTCATTCCTCAACTACTAAGCTATAACATAAAAGAACACTGTCCCTTAGTTCTTTATCTTCATTGATCTATCAAATGAAATAAAGAAGACTGCAATTTGAGTGTCTTAGAATCTTGGATAAGGCACAAGGTCACCATCTAAAATCATAAAGGAATTTAGTGTGGTATGGGAGAAAAAGCATGAGATTTTGAGGTTGACCAAAGACCTGTATGCCATTTACTAGCTGTTTGGTCTTTGACTTTCTGGGTTTTAATTAGTCACCAATCCAGTAAGGATAATAAACACTGTCTTTATAATAGAACTGTTATAAGGGTTAAATGCCTTTTCAACATCCAGCACCTCCCTTAGATCATCTTTCTTCTTCTGAGTGTGATTTTGGTAAAACAAACATATGAGTAAAGAATTCCTAGATGTAAGGCACCCTGAAACATGGATTTCAAATAGTTGTGAGGATCATTGATAATTGAATGATTAGAATGAAAAATAATATTTATTGTTCTTTAATCTTAACTGATACTTGGGAGACTATTATAACACCTCCACCCCCACATGTGCATGTGTGCATGGACTCATGCCCATGAGTACACACACACACACACGGAATTTACCTCTATTAAGTCCCACTCATTCTTCTGGGCTTACCACTGATATCACTCTCTCAGGGATGCCTTGCCTGACCACCCTCTTCACTTTGTGCTTACTCCTGACTGGCCTTTTAACTTCTTGTATTGTATCATTGCTTCCTTCCTTAGACTGGGAGCTGCTTGAAGTCAGGGGTTGTGTTTAATTAACCATTTTATCTTCAATACTGAGCAATCTTCTGACATAGTAGATGTTTAACAAGTACTTCTTGAATAAATGAGTGAACCAGTGAGTGAATGAATGACTTCTACATGCCAGGTATTGTGGGGTCCATTTGTATGCAAGACTAATCCAAGTAGATTGTCTCCAAGGAGTTCAAACACAGTCACTTGCAGTATAAATTGACTCACTCAAGGACAGTCATATAACTGAAGACTACTGGATTGCATGAAGCCAAGACAAAGAGTAACAATGTGTCTGTGTCCCTCCATCCCTCCAGCACCTCTCAAGAGTAGGAAGGAGCTCTGATAAATTATTGAACACTACATCTAATGATGTACTCTATGTTAGCTAATTGAATTTAAATTAAAAAAATACAAAAAAAAAAAAAAGGATTGCAATCCTAGATTCTAGGATTTGTGTACACCTAAGATGGAAATGCAATATTTCTTGAGCTGTATATCTGAAGCATAATAATTAGACATGGCTTCCCTTGGGAAGTATTATTAGGAGGTTGGTGTGGATTCTGTTGAAGAAGAGGGTGAGAAGGAGGAGGAGAGGAATACTAATTACCATTCTTTCAGCCCTGCTGCATGTCACACTCAGAACTTTAGCTTCAACATTGGCTGACAGGCATTCAAGCTTTTTGGCTAGATTGTCTTTACTGTTAAATGTGATCGTGTATACTTTTCCATGTATACCTGTAAGATTTTTCCATTATGTCTCAACGTAAAGGCAAGAAAAAAAAATCATGCTTTATAAGACAAATGTGTCCTTTTTAGATGACTAACCCCACTGCTTGATCCATATATTAATGTAATATTTCTATGAATATAAATAACATAAATTATATGTTTATAAAATAGACTAAGATGATAAAATAATACATTTAAATATAAATCATTTACATAAAATATATAAACAGATTGTTTTACATTTAAATTTTTGATGAATTTAGGGAGAATAAACTTTCTCAAAATGTCCTTTACCAGAATCCTGAACAGAATAGACCTATAAACATAGGTGCTCTGGAGACTTGTCCCTCCATCCTGGTTATACAAAGACCTTTTCCATTTAGATGATCATTATAACATGCCTCATAACAGGCAAGGAAAAAAATTATGTCAAGTTTCAGATAAGACTAAGAATTGACCATGCACAAGATACTGTTAAGAATCCCTGACAAATATATGCTATTAAGTCTGTGCAAGAAAAATATTTGATGGACTTCATACCCTTCATCTCTAGAAGAATAAAAATGGACCTAGAACTTTAATAAAAGGAAGGCCTAGGAGACCTCACATCTTTCAAAATAAATTTCCACTGGATTGTAGAGCTAAGTGAAATTTTGAAATTTAAAAATGCAAAAGAAGGGGCGCCTGGGTGGCTCAGTCGGTTGAGCGACTGCCTTCTGCTCAGGTCATGATCCTGGAGTCCCGGGATCGAGTCCTGCGTTGGGCTCCCTGCTCAGCAGGGAGTCTGCTTCTCCCTCTGACCCTCCCCCCTCTCATGCTCTCTCTCTCTATCTCATTCTCTCTCTCAAATAAAGAAATAAAATCTTTAAAAAAAATGCAAAAGAAAATAAGGGTGATTTCTAAAAATCTTACCAGAGAGGGAAGGCTTTCTAAGCTTGAAAATAGTTTAAGCAGGAATAAGAACACAATAATAGAAAAGAATAGTGAATCCAGAAAAGTCCCACAGAAATGTGAATTTTAAAACATTTGATAAGAATGTCAATTTAAGAGAGTAATTAAAGAGTTTTAGAGAAAATAAATATTTAAATCTACATTATTTTACTAAAATGAATTCTAGATAGATACATATATATAATATACATACAAAAACAAAAGTACTAGAAGATAAAATTGGTAATTTTTTTTTTAGAAGATTTTATTTATTTATTTGTCAGAGAGAGTGAGAGAGAGAGCGCAGAAGTGCAAAAGCAGGGGGAGCTGCAGAGGCAGAGGGAGAAGCAGGCTCCCCAGTGAGCAGGGAGCCTGATGTGGGACTCGATCCCAGGACCCTGGGATCATGACCTGAGCCGAAGGCAGATGCTTAACCGACTGAGCCACCCAGGCATCCCAAAATTGGTAACATTTTTATTTAGTAATCTTAGATAACTCAGTAACGTTTAGTAACTTTTGAGTGTGGAAGGCTATTCTAATTATGACATTCCAATTATTAAAAAATGAGAAATGGGGGGCGCCTGGGTGGCTCAGTCGTTAAGCGTCTGCCTTTGGCTCAGGTCATGATCCCAGGGTCCTGGGATCGAGCCCCGCATCGGGCTCCCTGCTCAGCGGGAAGCCTGCTTCTCCCTCTCCCACTCCCCCTGCTTGTGTTCCCTCTCTCGCTGTGTCTCTCTGTCAAATAAATAAAATCTTAAAAAAAAAAATGAGAAATGGAATCCAAATAGATAAAAAATAGTGCATGGAAATAAGTATCATAAACAAAAGGCAATTACTAACTGAAGATTTTTTTTATTATTATGTTCAGTTAGCCAACATATAGTACATCATTAGTTTTTGATGTACTGTTCTACGATCTATTAGTTGCATATAACACCCAGTGCTCATCACAACATGTAGCCTCCTTAATACCCATCACCCAGTTACCCAATCCCCCCACCCCCCTCCCTTCTGTAACCCTCAGTTTGTTTTCCGGAGTCCGAAGTCTCTCATGGTTTGTCTCCCTCTCTGATTTCTTCCCATTCAGTTTTCCCTCCCTTCCCCTATGGTCCTCTGCGCTATTCCTTATATTCCACATATGAGTGAAAGCATATAATAATTGTCTTTCTCTGC
>NW_028007274.1:0-953 GCF_054177405.1 Leptonychotes weddellii | reverse complement strand
TCATGCAGATAAAAATAGCTAATTGAAATTTTTAGACAGTTTATAAAATACTTCAGTAAGGTGTGTTTCCTTAATGATGGAGAGATGAAAAGCTTGAAGCAGAGTTGGGAAGAAGCTAAAAACAGATCAGTGATTAAAAACCTCTTTCAAAGAGAGGAGTGAATATGTGTGTGTGTGTGTGTGTGTGTGTGTGTGTGTGAATTACTCTGTGGGTCTAGAGATTAACAAAATGAAATTTGAGCCAGTATCTTTGAAGCCTTTTCCTATTTTGTCATTCAGTTGAGTGGCTTTGGGAGACCATCACTTTCCCTTTCCACATTTTGACTGTGTTTAAAATAGAGCATAAAATAACTTCGAAGGATAGAAGTCCTTCAAAGGATCGAAACATCAGGTTTTTAAGGCTGACGAAGTGCACTCAGTACAGTAATACTTTACCTGCATGTCGGAAATGAGTTGCCATTCTGGGCTTTGGCTGTGGTTTTCTTCAGATATCATTAAAATCAACGGGTGGCACATTAATTTTAAAAAGGCAAATAGTGAAAAGTTTTTGAAAAGGATGGAAATAATCCAGTCATTCAGGCATTTATCACCTTAATGACTGAGGGGTGAGAAATTGCAAGGAGACAGCTATCCTGAGCTGAAAGTGTGTGAATCGTTGCTGACTAATTAACAGTGGTTAATTAGGCATGCAAGCCACACTGCAGAACTTTAAAAAATGATTTCAGATTAAATATTGTGATTTTCTATACTTCATCCTTCCTATATAGTTATAAAATAAAGAAGAAAAGCAAATGTAAAATAAACCTGGCGTGAAACCAAAATGTAACAAAACAAAACAAAAAAAGCTTCATTTGTGATATTCATTTGGTTGCTCCATTTAAGATTGTTTGGCATGGCTATATTATCCTCGAAAGCAAACTGGAGGTGGTTTTTGACTTAAAAAAAAAAACTGA
>NW_028007273.1:0-953 GCF_054177405.1 Leptonychotes weddellii | reverse complement strand
AAAAGAATGAAATCTTGCCATTTGCAATGACGTGGATAGAACTAGAGGGTATTATGCTAAGCAAAATAAGTCAGTCAGAGGACGACAAATACCATATGATTTCACTCATATGTGGAATTTAAGAAACAAAACAGAGGATCATAGGGGAAGGGAGGGAAAAATAAAACAAGACGAAATCAGAGAGGGAGCGAAACCGTAAGAGACTCTTAACTGTAGGAAACAGAGGGGCTCCTGGGTGGCACAGCCGGTTAAGCATCTGTTTTCAGCTCAGGTCCTGATCCCGGGGTCCTAGGATAGAGCCCCAAGTTGGGCTCTCTGCTGAGCTGGAGTCTGCTTCTCCCTCTCCCTCTGTTGGCCGCTGCCCCCCTGCTTGTGCTCACTTTCTGTCAAATAAATAAATACAAGCTTAAAAAAAAAAAAGGAAACAAACTGAGGGTTGATGGAGGAGAGAGGGGTGGGGAGGATAAGGTAACTGGGTGATGGGCATTAAGGAGGGCACATGATGTAATGAGTACTGTTATATAAAACTGATGAATCACTGAACTTTACCTCTGAAACTAATAATACACTATAATTAATTGAATTTAAATAGAATAAAATAAATAAAAAAAATAAAAACTTCCTCTCACATTGTATTTCCTACTTTAGAACTCTTTTTTTTTTTTAAAGATTTTATTTATTTGAGAGGGAGAGAGAGTGGGGGGAAGGGCAGAAGGAGAGGGAGAAGCAGACTCCCCGCTGAGCAGGGAGCCCGGTGCGGGGCTCAATCCCAGGACCCTGGGATCATGACCTGAGCTGAAGGCAGATGCTTAACCGACTGAGTCACCCAGGCACCCCTCTACTTGAGAACTCTTATTAGCTGATACTGAAAGTTTTAGATTGGTCCTCCATATATCTTAGATTTTCCTTTCAATAAATACTTCCCATATTTTGTCTTCTACTGTGTGATACAA
>NW_028007272.1:0-953 GCF_054177405.1 Leptonychotes weddellii | reverse complement strand
AAGCAACCAAACTCCCTCACGGAGATGGCCAACTATTTTATACTCGAGTAATTCTGCTTTGCTCTACAGGCAAGGCTTGGGACTTTCAGTTGATAGATTGAGTGTGTTAACATCTGGAAGACAGTGTAACCTTGGGAGGAGTGGTGCATCATGGAGGCCAACGGGTCCACCTCTCTGAGCTCAGTCACTAAAACAGAGATGAGAATACCTCTTTCGTAGGGTTATCATGCAAATTAAATGAGATAACAAATGTAAAACACAGTGCCACAAATGCTCAATAAATAGTCGGTGTCTTCCCTTGCCCTAAAAAAAAAGGACCTGCGGTGACCAGGAATACAAGTGTCCTGACTCCTTAACTTTCCAGATGTTACAGAGGCCACGGGATCCCCACCCAGGAGTCATCTGGGTTTGAATGACTGCTTTGGGGCTCAGGGTTTTTGTATAAGATGGAGAAATAGTTGAGAGTCTTTTCTGGTTTTCCAGTCTGTTTCTAAGGTGCTCAATCTCTGGACAGTCTCTGGATTTCAGGGATGTTCTCTTTCCTTGAATAGTCGCATTTTGGATAACTGAGGCACACCCAAAGCCAGGTGGTTCCTCAAGATCAAACCAAGCACGCCAGAGCGTGAGGTCAGAGGCATGTCCGGGAAGAGGTGCACCCTCTCTTGGCTGCCAGCCCTGGGCAGACCTCTTACCCTTCGTGGGCCTGATTTCAGGCCCCCCCTTTTATTTTTAAAGCCAAGCATTTGACATCCTAATCACAGAACCTCAGAGCTCAGAAGACATTTGGGGTCCTTACCTACAGGCAAGGTCAGGACGAAATCCTCCCTCTCTGTAAATCTTGTTCATAAAGATACTCAGAAAAGGGAATTTTAGATCCAAGCCTCCCATTTGTCTGACGGTCCTAGTGTGCCTTCATGGGGTCCAAGTCCCTTCCGTCACTGTGTAAATTAAGC
>NW_028007271.1:0-953 GCF_054177405.1 Leptonychotes weddellii | reverse complement strand
TATATAGAGAGAGACAGAATATATATGTATATATATAAGTATATATATACATATATGCATTTATATATGTATAATTGTATATATGTGTATATATACATATATATTTGTTATATATTTTATAATATATATACATATATAAATGTATATATGTGTATATATATACACATATATATTTGTTCTTAGGGTAATTGTATCATCTTTCACCATTAAGTGTAATGATACATGTGAGTTTTGTAGATATTTTCTAAGGTGGAATAAGTTAATTTTTATATAGGATTTTAACATTAGAGAGTATTAGATTGTGTCAAATGCCTTTTCACATCAATTGAGATGATACATGTTTTTTTGTCCTTTGTTTTATATGGTGCGTTATACATTGATTAATTTTTGTTTGTTGAACAAACCTTTATTCTTGGAACAAATCTCAGTCGTAATGTTTAATCATTTTTAGATGCTGCTGGATCTGAGTTGCAAGTATTTTGTTGAAGATTTTTGTGCTTATATTCCTAAAAGGTATTTGTATTACTTTTGTTTTGTTGAAATGTTTTTTTGGTATCACAGCAATACAATCATCATAGAATATTTTGTGACATGTCCTGTCTTTTCTAATGTTTGGAGAATTTTGAAGTATTGGTATTCATTCTTTTTTGAACATTTGGTAGGATTCACTAGTGAATCCGTGTGGGCCTGTGGTTGACTTTGTTGCAATTTTTTGTTTGTTTTGTTTTACTAATTCAATATATTTGTTATAGTTCTATTTTAATTTTTTTGGTTCATTTCAGTAGTTTGTGTCTTTGTAGGAACTTGTCCATTTCATCTCAAATCCAATTTGTTAACTTACAATCATTCGTAGTATTCTTTTATTATTTTTTATTTCTATGAGATTAATAATAATTTTCCCTTTTCATTTCCAATTTTGATAGTTTTAGTCTCTCTTTATTCCCCCTGCCTTT
>NW_028007270.1:0-953 GCF_054177405.1 Leptonychotes weddellii | reverse complement strand
AGGCTCGAAATTTATCTCTTTAATTCCTCCTTCCCTCTTGATCTACCTGGGAGGTATCTCTCTGGCCATCTGACTTGCATTGCCATCATTAATCCAAGTCCCAATTAAGTAACTTGTGCATCATTACAACAGCCTCTTTCTGCTCTGGTTAGGGGCCAACTTCTGATTGTTCTGATCTGTTTTATACATATTTGTCAGATTAATTACCGACCTGTCCCCAGATACATCTGATTCCATCATTCTCCTGACTGGAACCCAGTTTCCCCAAGAGACTATTGAAAGCAACATGGCTGTCTTTGAAGGTTTGACACTCTTCTTCAGCTTCATCTTTAACCACTATCCAAAATGAATCTAATATGGCAGCCATTCCCACAAGACACACCATACTTAGTCTTCCTGCATTCTTTTTACTTAACCTGCTCTCTCCCCACTCACATTCCCTTGTCCAACTCATACTGACCTTAACAAGTTTTTGTCCGAAAAGCTGCAGCCTCTCTGACCGCCCATATCATTTTGTTTGTATTCAGACATCTTGCCTATTGTCTGCGCTTCACGCTCCTCGTGGGCAAGAATGATGTCTATTTGTCTGAAATACTTCTAGCTCCTAGCGCAGGACAATGCAATTAGTCGACTAACCAAATAGCTGCTGGATAAGGAAGAGATATGCCCTTCTTTGTTTAATACAACTGGTTCATAAAACTGGGGTATATCTAGATCCTTTAAACTTGTTTTTGTTTGGTATACAGTATCGGATTTTTTTTTTTTAAGATTTTATTTATTTATTTGACAGAGACAGCGAGAGAGGGAACACAAGCAGGGGGAGTGGGAGAGGGAGAAGCAGGCTTCCAGCTGAGCAGGGAGCCCAATGCGGAGCTCGATCCCAGGACCCTGGGATCATGACCTGAGCCGAAGGCAGACACTTAATGACTGAGCCACCCAGGTGCCCCTAGTCT
>NW_028007269.1:0-953 GCF_054177405.1 Leptonychotes weddellii | reverse complement strand
TGTAGGTGTGTTCTGTCGAGCTGAATAACTTAGTATTTAAGATAAGTAACAACTGTTACTTCCCATGCAGGGAAAGGATATATACGTGACTAGTTGCATAAATCTGGTAATACCTACCTGATCCAAAGTGCTAAGAACTGGAAATATTTCTGTGGAACCAGGCAATAGCATTAAACTAAGCTGACTGTGGAAAAGAATGTAGGTAGGAAAATGGTGAAATAAAGTTTGAAAAGGTAGATGGGATTAGGTCAAACAGGGCCTTGAATGCCAGGCAAAACAGCCCAGTCTCATTATAAAATTGATATGAGAGAGAGTATGTTTTATTAGAAAGCCAAAATGAGCAAATACTTCCTCTCCTTTCAACTTTGCTTTCTGATATACTTGGGTCCAAGGCTTGGAGAGAAATAGAGAGAACTGTGCAATCTTTTCCCCTCGTTTTAATATGCCAGTAGTAAAAGATAAAGAATTTCTCCAATCAGCAGAAAAATAGAGAACCAATTCTACTCAACACACCAAATGGTGAACAGAAACAAAAAGACCATGCCAAATGTTTAGCATAATAATTTTTAAACAATGCAAAAATAATGAAACATTTAAGATGACGTGTCTTAGAAGTGGCACTTTATTTGGAATTCTGACAACTTTTAAAAAAAATACTGCTGCTTAAAGAAGAAAGATTGAGCCATCTGAAAAGATTACCAATGTTTTAAACAGAACAGAGAAAAGAAACAGAGCCATTAGACTAATTGGGCTTTCCATGTTGTAACAGAAAATCCATACAAAAATGTGGTTATAAAAAATGAACAACTAAAATCTGGGACTCAAGGTGAGGCCAGGGCTCTGGGGCTATTGGTCAGGCTGGAGGAAGCTTCTGAAAGGGCATAACAGTTTGGGACAGAACCAGCTCCAATATCAAAATCCTGACATCCATATCCGTTTTACTTTTTACAAAT
>NW_028007268.1:0-953 GCF_054177405.1 Leptonychotes weddellii | reverse complement strand
TTGTAAGATGGAAGGAGGAAGACAGACTCAAGATATATTCAGCACCCAAGGATGGTGAATGTTTGACTATGAGGATGAAAAAGAGAGGGGAGTCTAGGATGATACCCAGGTTTCTGGCTTGACCAGCTGCTTTGCTGGTCGTGCCGTTTCCTGAGACAAGAAATCATGGAGAAAGGGCTGTGTGTGTGTGTGTGTGTGTATAAACATAGATCCTGTATGAACATTCTGTGAGTCTGAGATGCCTGGGAGGTTTCCAAGTGGAGTTGTCGCATAAGCAGTTGGTTGTATGAATCTGCATAGAGAGAGACCACCTGAAATAGAACGATGCATTTGGAGCCTTTCGTCTAAAGCTGTTAACAGATGCCACGGACAAATTACAGTGGAGCAAGCCATAGGTGGAGGCCTGAATATTTTCACAAGTAAAGCTCCAATCAGGGAGGAGGCACCCACAGCCGGTTGGAAGAACTTCTAAGAGAGGCTTCAGAAGATCATGGTCAGCTGTGTCAAAGATCGTTGAGGTGTCAAATAAGGCAAAAATGTAAAACGGATGTTAGGTTTAGCAGTGTGCGAGTCATAGATGACCTTAGCCAGAGTCGAATGGCAGGTAGCTAGAGGCTGGGTCCCTGTAAGAGGGGTACCCACCCACCTACAGCCGTGGCAGTAGTATTGAGGATTTTGGACTATGTTGCAATGTAGTAGATGCATTGGAAAAGGCTGATAAAGTTGTTTTGTTTCCTTCTTATGATAGCCTCTTTTATGTTTTATTTTGGTTATCAGAGCAGTATGTACTCATTGTAAAAGTTTTAAACTTTAAAAAATATGAGAATAACGTCTATAATTGCATTCCCTCATATACGACCACCATTAATAGTTTAAGGTATAACCTTCCAGATTCTTCTGTGTGTTTGCTACCACATATACACATTGATACACATTTACTTTACAAAAATTGG
>NW_028007267.1:0-953 GCF_054177405.1 Leptonychotes weddellii | reverse complement strand
GTCTCAGATGACTTTATCGTATTGACCACATCTGTAACTAGAGAGGGGAACTCTGAAAAAGTGGAGCCTGAGAGCTCACATTTGGCTCAAAGGTAGAAGGAAAGTAAGGTACAGGATATAGGTTATTTCTCAGTAGAAATGGTCTGACTCTTGGTTCAGAATGTGGAGGGTGAAGGTACAATCTGCTGGGTTGATGGGAAATTCATCCACAAGATGGTGCACACTGCTTATCTTTGCTTATAGATTTTCCATCTTGAACAAAAATGTTAGATGATATATTTTCACAGAAAGGATAGAATAATAGCTTTTGTTTTGACAGATTTTATGTCATGTGTTATAATCTGTCATACTTTGTATTTCAAGCTCTATTATGTTTTGGACATTACTATGTGTATGTGTATGTAGGTGTGTGTGTATTTGTTTCTACAATATAAGAAGTGACCCATATGACATGGTGTTTACTAAAGAATGTAGACCTCGAAAATTCTAGAGACTGGGGCAGGGTTGGGGGGGATAGATTCTACAAGAAGGGAATACTCTTGTTTTTTTTTGTGTGTGTGTGTGAGTATTTTGCCAGAAATAGAACAATAACGATATATTGACTATTTTGAGACACCAGTTCTATGTAAAGAAAAATACATGCATTTGTATATTATTCATCTTTTTAATTGTATAGTTCTTTATAAATGCAATGTGTGTGCCTTTTGCTTCCTTTGTAATTTTCTCACAAGTTTTGTATAATTGCGTTCCACAGTTATCATTCGGATGTGATTGAGAACTTAGGTAAGACTAGCAATAGCTACAGCTAAAAAAGGAAAGGAATATGGCTGCCATAAGAACCAATTACAAAAGACAGTATCATATAGTATAAACAGCAGCCACAGGAATGGAGCTGGTTGCTCACGCATTTAGAATTTGCTTGAGCCTTATCTCGAGCATACCAGTTCCCTAGA
>NW_028007266.1:0-953 GCF_054177405.1 Leptonychotes weddellii | reverse complement strand
ATGCCAGGAAGGAGCATGGATGTTTGGCGAAGTGTCAGGTGCTCACAGTGGGCAGTAGGATGGCATGGTCAAAGCATGGACTCTGGAGCCAGACGGTGTATATTAAATCTCAGCCGTGTCCCTTCCAGCTTGTGTAACCTTACATAAGTCATTTCACCTCTCTGAGCCTCAGCTTCTTTATCTATAAAATAGGGGTAGCAAAAGTGCCACGTTGGAGGGCTGAGCTGAGGATCACATGAGACAGTTCCTGCCCAGAGTCAGCACTTGGTGAGTGAGACCTTTCATCATATTAATATTCTCTAGTCTAGCTCTGGACTCCTGGGTTCAGCAGGGACTGTCTCTCTCTCTGACATACATTATCCAGAGGAAGGGGGACCCTGAGTGGTCACAGAGCATAGCTTTGTAATCATGTTCCTGCTCTGATGTCCATATACCCCACTCTGCCAGTGTGGTGGGTTAGAGGGATGCTTCCCTATCTGTGCATGCTACACAAAACAGGACACTGTGGACTAGCATTTTCAACAGAGGCAGTGTGGCTCCCAGGGGTGCCTGGGGGTGGTTGCAATAAATGGGGGCATGACTAGCACTGAGTAGATGGAGGCCAGAATGGCTAAGCTCCCTGTGCTACTCTCAACAAATGGCTCTACTAAACATTCTTGTAGGTGAAAAACTTTAGACTTAACTGAGGTTAGAATCTGTTTGTCATAATAACACAAACTATTTTCACACTTTTTAAAAAATACACACTGAATTTTCCTAGAATTCAAACACCATGTAAATCAAGGCAAGAGTAATTCACCATTTTGTGCAATCACCTCAGCAACAATAACTCTGCCTGTAGTGTAGTTGAAATAAACACTCACCAATCTATACTTAAGAATGTCACATTCATTGTGATTCTGCATCTTAGAAGAGGGAAAGGGAGAGAGATTCTCCAAGCAGAGGGAATAGTA
>NW_028007265.1:0-953 GCF_054177405.1 Leptonychotes weddellii | reverse complement strand
ACATTGGCCGTGCAGATGAACAGCACCTGGGGAGGGCGGCAGGGAGGTACCGGAGGACTGGCCACCCTGCCTCTCCCCACTGGGCCCAGCTCCCTGGCGGGACACACACCTTGGACAGGTCCACGGGCACGTCCAGGTAGTGATCCAGGAAGTTGGCATTCTGCTCGGGGTCCAGCAGCTCAAGCAGTGCTGATGAGGGATCCCCCTGGTAGCCCCGGCCTATCTTGTCTACCTGAAGGGGCAGCAGAGGTAGGCAGTTTGGGAACCCGTCCCGCCCCCCGTGCCTGCTTACCAGACGCTCCTGGTGGGAGGGCGCCGGGCGGGACCAGATTTCACTAGCACCAGGGGCGGGCACTGGGCAAGCCCGGAGCAGGAGGGCTGCCATGGGGTCCTCCGAGGCAGGACAGAAGCCTGTCATGAAGTGGCCTGGCGGCGGTGGGACCACACGGTGACTAGGGGACAACTGAAATGGCAGGGGCCGCGGGTCCAGTCTTGGATGCAGACTCTGCCTGGTCAGGACTGCCTGGAGCTTGGCTCAGGATGACCTAAGGGACTGTGTCTGACCGCGGGGAAGGGTGCTAGGAACGGAGGCTAGGGTGCCTCGTCAGCTCCCAGTCCGGCCGCGCGCCCAGCCCTTCGTCCGTGCACACCTCATCTATCAGGATCAGAGGGTTCTCCGTCTTGGTCTTCTTCAGGCACTGGATGATCTTTCCTGGCATAGCACCCACGTACGTCCGCCTGGGGGGCAGAGCACAGGAGAGGTTGGCTCCTTACCCGGCGGCACCCACAGGCCCAGCTCGCAGAGAGCCCCAGGACCTCAGTATACCACTCAGCCTCTGTGGAGGGCTGCCTGGAGGCGGCAACGGGGAGATGCACAGCAGGTGGCCACCGTGGAGGCGGCGTGGAGGCTGGCACCGGCTGACGGCACCCCTCCAGCCTGTGCTCTCCAGCGA
>NW_028007264.1:0-12027 GCF_054177405.1 Leptonychotes weddellii | reverse complement strand
CCTCAGTTTGTTTTTCAGAGTCCATCGTCTCTCATGGTTCGTCTACCCCTCTGATTTCCCCCGCTTCATTCTTCCCCTCCCGCTACCTTCTTCTTCTTCTTTTTTCTTAACATATATTGCATTATTTGTTTCAGAGGTACAGATCTGAGATTCAACAGTCTTGCACAATTCACAGCGCTTACCAGAGCACATACCCTCCCCAGAAAAGTCATATACTTGATCAGGTGATATAAAAGAAGAGTCCAATATATGGAGAAACATACAATAGGTCTAGAAAGGTGGGCTGAATATCATAATTTGAGAAGCACTTGAGATTAGGCTTAATGCAATCCCAATAAAAATACTACTGAATTCTTTTTTTTTTTAGTGAAATGATTTGAATTCTATTTGAAGACTAAATGTGAAAGAATAAACATCCTGGAGCTTGACATACAGCAGTGCTTAATAAATGCTAGCTAACTTTCTCTTGCTGCTTAGCAAAATTCTGATGCCTCAGTGTATGGTGATCTCCCCTTCTTTGATTCCTATAATTATCACTCATTTGGCAATTACTGTATGATTTTTGGCAGGTCTACTTTACATTGCATTTTTGGTTAATTTACATTATTGGGTCTTTAATTATTCTCTCCCAAATAGATTGTAAACTCCCTGAAGTCAAGGACTAGGTTTATATAGCTTTGAACTGAATATTTAATGCACTATGGGGAAGTGGGGGGTGATAGAGAGGTAGACCACAAAACTGTCATTAGCTCATCACTATAGAAAAAAATAAAATACCGTTAGTCACAGCTGAGGAAGTCAAACTTGGGGGCCACCAAAGCAATCCGAATGCCAAAAACAGTCCCAGATTGGAGGAAGCCTTTTCTTAGCTAGACCAATTACTCCTGAATATCACATTGGCTGAGGCATCACCTCATTCCTAAAATATGCTAGAGCTGATAAGGAGCTGAGGTCAATTCAATCGTCCAATGAGGATTCTTGCAAAATAGAGGTGACTAATAGAAGAAATACATGTCTACTTAATAGCAGTCAATAACCTATGAATCCAAAGGAATGAATGCATTCCCAAAGCTTCAAAGCAAAATATTTCAGAATCATGTTCTGAGTGTAGGCCTGGCAGATTCTCAAAGTATAGTGGCTGCAAAATACTCACTTGATATTTTAAGCATATTTTGTATGCTTAAATTTGTAAAATTTTGTTAAAGTTGAGGAGAAGATACTGTTAGTCAGGAAGTATATGTGGGGAACATAAGTATTAAATCAGTATGTGTACAGTTTCCAAGAACCATGAGTAAGCAAACCAGTTCCTGACTTCAACTGGATGTCAATTTTACCTAAATATATGCAGGGGATATTAATACTATACTTGTGTTTACTTTAACAACCACCAGGCCTGTGTGAAAATCAGCTTCACAGCCAAATAAAGTGACAAAAATGACAACTCCAAGAACATAGAAACCACTTTGCAAGTTTCGCTTGCATTTTCTGTGTAATCTCCAGAAAAGAAGTCTTAGACACTTGTACACTGGCTGCCTACCCACTTCTCGGGGGCCCCACTTAACACTCCAAGGAGGGAGGTCTTCCTAAATGCCAACATTCAAGTCAGAAAAACACCTCTAGCCTTCCAAACGTTGTCCAGGGTTCCAGCTATGGTGAACGAGTGGGTAAATCTCACCCATAACTCAGAGCTCCACATTTCTGAGCACAGTGCCCATTCCCACACTCCCCAAGCGGAGGGAAGGACTTGAGGAGCCAGCCTCCATGTGAGCTTAGCTTCGACATGACCACGTGGTTTCACTGTGGCCAATGACCGGCTGCTGCTGCTAATAAGGAAGGCCTGCCCTCTGTGTGTCACCCCCAGGGCCTCGTGCTATTTGGAGTAAAGATATTGAAGACATGGCCTGCACTTTACCATGATTTAAAATACATTTCAGAAGAGAATTTGCAAACAAAACACAAGAATTAAATAGTAATTAAAGCTAACAAGAAAAACTGCCGAAATTATATAATATTTAATTTGACAATAGGAAGTTTCCAGATAGGTGCTGCAGATAGCAACTTAAAAAGACATCCAGGGGACAGAGACTGCACTGTGGACAGGGTCGTTACAAGGGGCTTTAGGAGGAGTTGGGTCTTTAATTGGGAGACCACTCAGTTTAATGAGTAGGCAAAAGGGCTCTGGAGCAACACACTCTGCTTTCCAATCCTGCTTCAACTCAAAGGAGCTGTGTGGACTTGAGAATTATTTGATCCTTCTGAGCTTCAGTTTACTCACCTGTAAGATGGGAATAATAATACTATCTACCTCATCATAGGGTTGAGTAAGATAATGAATGTGAAGCAGCGTTTGATATAAGGTAAGGGCTCAACTAAATATTAGCATAATAAATAAACAAAACAACTTGACCTTGAGACACCTATTGTTTGGAAGCAGACAAAAGTGGGATAGATAATGCAGATCCCTTGGTGTTTGGTCTCCATCTCCTTATATCACTCAAGGTCTTGGTTATTTACCATAAACCTCCAGGATGTAGAGGAATTTTGGAGAACACTCACAGCCAATCAGCCTTCTCCTTAGAATCTGAATGGGAGGAACCCACATCTTTATTTCCGGACTTTTCATTGAACGCATTCTGGGCCTAGCACACCACCATCAGAATAACATTCCAAATATTCAGAAATCCCAAGATGAAAGATCAAAATAACTGCTTGACCCAGAAGGGAGGGCAACACTGAACTTGCCTGAAACCAGACTTAAGAGTCACTCTGACACTCAAGACTTGTGTCCCTAACACATCATTGAGAAAGATCTTTTCAATTAAGTGAAAACTTGATCCAATCTAAATGTTTGGAATGTTGTAGACAGATCACCCCCTCTCATCCCTCCCCTGTATTAACACTACCCCTCCCCCTATGATCTTCATATTATTTCATTTTCATATTGTTCAGCAAATAATGGGCTGAAATTTTGCCTCCATTGATCAGATGTTTGGCATTATATAGCTGAAGTCAGTAAGTAGAAAACAACTCATTCAAGAGACATTCTAGCCAAGAAAGGGCAATAAATGGGCCATTTCACTATCACCCATAACGATTCCCAAATCCCACATTTCTATATATGATCTGGCAATTATTACTACGGATTGAGGATATTAAAGCAATTGCTGCTGTTCCAGGTGCAAGCATAGTTGTTTAATTGGTGTTTGTTAGCTTAGGAGGAGGGAGTTTGTTGGATTCCTTCTCTATGGCCTCCCAAAATCCAGCTGTAAAATTTAGACTCCCTTGCAAAACAATTTCACACCTCAGTATATAGATTCAGGGAAATATGTAGAGGAGTGAAGAGAGAGCTAGCTATTGAATAGCAGCTTTCAGAGGTGAACGGAAAGGGCCAGCCACGATGTCCTTCGGCTCCATGTTTCTGGAGGACACCTTTGGCCGTAGCACCAGATTGCCAGGTTGGCAGAAGTTTCCGGCAAGTGCTGTGCCTTTGCCTTCAGGGTGAGACCTGTCACACTTTTTCTTCTCTCACACCATGGGGTGGGAGGCAAGTCAGAGAATCTATAGTCAACATAAAAGTCAATTTTTATAATCGCTTCTGTGCCGAATGGCCCACTTTCCTGCTTGTGCTTGGGGACTTCATCATATTAAGAGGCAGCAAAAGAGGTACGTTCTATTCAGCAACTAGATACATCTTTAGGCGATCTCTGTGAGAGCAGAGGGGCTCACAGACCAGCTTGCAACTCCCTAGCAACCACTATCCCAAGTTCTCACAGGTCACCTTCAAGGAGACTCCTAGGAATACATGTCTCTCTTTAATCATGGACCACAATTTTTAATACATAGAAAGTGCATTCATACACACCCCTAACTAATGCATTTTTCTTTTACAAAGCCAACAGTCAGACCGGGGCTAGGCCAACCCTAGTTTCTTCAACTGCAGTCAGTTAGTATAGGCCCTCAGCCTATCTTGCTTGGATGACTGGTAGCCCTTTCCCATCTGTCTCACTGTTTACCAGCCTCCTGTAATTCAGTTCATCCTCCATACCAATACTTTGAGCTATCTAAGAGACTGGGAGAACGTCAGAGTCCAGAGGTTTAGAAGCTCTTGCAGTACCCTATTGCTATGGGATGGAAGCCAAACATGGTTTAATGAAAGACCCTGCCCTCCCTTCTCATCTACTCCACCTCAACAATTTTATGAAAGCTATTTCGAACTTTTATTTCTGGAAGATTCTTTCACATGCTTAAGCTTCTGTAGCCTCCATATTCCCTATTTCTGCTTAGAGGCTTGGTACTCCTTTTCCAAAGGTCACCTCCTCTGTGAAGCCTTCTCTGATGACCCTTAGACCTAGGTTAGTTTCTTCCCACTTTGTGCTCCTGGAGCTCTCAGTACCCATTTATATCATAGCAGTCATCATACAGGCTTTAAAAGACTGGTTATTCCATAAGGAGAAGGAATGGTTTTACTCCCATTTCTATCTCCTGGCACAAACTGAGTACTCTGTAAGTGGCCAGTGGAAGAATGAATGAAAGAGTACATCCTTGCTGCTTAGGAGGCGCTGGGCTTGTGTCTTTACTTTCCTTGGTGTCTGCATGCATGGACTATACTCTGCCTTCAGCTATGTTCTCACAGATGTGTGCCACTGATCTAAGCAGCTGGGCAGACAACCAGACTCCAGGTGCCTGTTTCCAATGGTAGATGAATTCCAGTGCATAACCACCAACGCACCTCCCAACACTGAGCTATCCAGAATATAGCTCCATGAGGGTAAAGATTTGAGCCCAGGAGGGTGCCTGGTTTATAGTATATGCTCACAAAGTGGAAGGACAGAGGAACACCAGCTGAGGATCAATATCATCTCTGTGTTGGAGAAGTCCCACGTTGGGCTCAAGTTCAACTTCCTAACAAGGTATGTGTTTGAATAGAGTATGGCTCCATCTCAGAGGGTGAGGACTCTGCTTCTTAAAACTGTGAAAGTGACTGACTTCTCCAGAAGGATATACCAGGTGCAGGTGGCCTATTTGTTGGGGCCCCTTTCAAGATTTATCGTCTGTGAAGATCCCCCTGTATCTAGTTAGCCCTTCCTTTTCCTAACCTCTCCCAACACACATTTTTGCCAGTTAATTATAATCAGTACTCTGTGTGTTTTCATCTTGTTTTCCCACCTGAGTAGGTGCCAATGTGGATACATCATTTTTTAGACCCCATAGTGAGCAGCCCCTGTACCAAGCACAGTAAGTGCTCAACCAATTCTTGTTAGATTGAAATGTAAAGGACTTACAAATCTCGAGGGATTAAACGTGTGTATGTGTCATCACAACAATTAGCATGGGAATTCCTCTTAGAAAGGAACTAACTACACTGAGGAAAGTACATTATTGATTGGGCCATTTGGGAGTGAAACGATAAAGCCTCCAGAACAAGTCTGGAAGGAAAAAGCAGAACTGGATGACAAGGGCAGAACAGGAAATTAATTGCTCTGCCCAGAAAGTGGAAGGAAAGAGGGAGTGGGAAGGGAGAAAGAAGCCCCTCCCATCTGGCCAGAGCCTGGAGCCTGGGTTGGCAGGGATGGACTTTCATTCTCCTAAATGTTTTAGGTTTGCCTTGTGCAAGGGATTTGTTTGTGGGATTGTTCACTGCTATTTTCTATCAATGAAAAAGTGGAGTGTTATAGAGAGATCATCATAGGCCAGAGCTGCATTGGTACATGTGAGCTCTACATTGAGGGAATTCCCCTGAAACAAGAGCTCAGAGGTGGAGGTGAAGGGAAAGCCATGAATCTTCTCTTCCTACCCTCAACCCCCAGATACTGGGAGGATGGGGGTCTCACTACAAGTGGGGTGAGGTTCAAAGAGCTTTAGTAGGATCTCAAAGGGCAGATACTGAAAATGACCTGTGCATTACACATGGATTATGGGCAGGAAAGATGTGTGCCTACAATCAATAGGGATGAAGACACTGAGGTCCTGAGGAGGAAAGTGACTTGGCCAAGGTCACTCAGCTCTTTGGTGAAGAAGTCAGTCACTTTCACAGTGTAAGAAGCAGAACTCGGACTTTCCCCACACATTATTCCATCCACTCTGTGCAATGCCTCTGTCCTTAAATTGACCATGGGGGCCTCCACACAGTGTCTGTCCAAGACCATGGCATTTGTTGGACTTATAATTGGACAAATTGAGGTTACTGTCTGTGCCAGCAAGGGCTATTGTTTATCTAAAGGCTGGGATCACATCTGTGCCGACTGGCCATCCGGGAGAGCCATCTGTCGTTTGGGGGAATCCTAAGGGGATCTGGCACGGGTGGACGAGGTCCTGGGAATGGGCCGAATCCAGGATGCTGCTAGTAGCCTCCAGGCCTCAATTACCAAGAGCCTCTTCACCTTGTGCTGCCTTTACTTGTCTGTTGGAGGAGTTCACGAAGGAGTTCTTCATGGCTGCTGGCATCTCATATGGCAGATACGAACACTGGAGATTTGCTTCCACCAGTCTCAGGATCCAGAGCCGGGAGATGCATCATAAGGGAAGGTCCTCTCTGGGAGCCTGCCTGCCCTGTTCATGCCCTTTCTTCCCAGGTAACCAGGGTGGCTTAGTGGAGTCTGCGAAATTCATTTCGCTCTCCCTGTGCGCTGGGCTTCTTTCCTGACACTGACATTGCCCTGGAGGTACAGATAGGCATAATGAGGCGGAAATTGGGGGGATGCTGCAGGTCAAGGCGGCCACAGCCTTACCCGTTCACTCACAGCCACCAGGTTTGAGTAATGGCTGTTCCAGAGAGCCCGAGAAGCAGGGGGTCACAGGCAGCCTGTCTCCTCTGGGGTCTGGGAGGGCTGAGGAGAGGAACCGCCTGTTCCAGTGTTGATTACAGCAGCAACCAGCGCAGAGGGGAAGAGAATGGAAATGCTATGCAAATACAGCAGAGGCTGCTTTTGTCTCTTCTAACCACAAGCTCTAAACATTTGATAACAACATCAAAACCGCAAATTTCTTTATCCCTGCTATTGTGTGAAGTGATGGCTTCAAGAAAGAGAGGTTAAGGAGATTTAGTCGAGGTCAGCCAGCAAATCAGTAAATCCTGGAAATGATTCAGTCTCTCTGCTCTTCTCCAACTACTACCCTTCCCTGTTTTCTGTTGCTGTTCAAATATGAAGCTGTGTGAGCAAACAGAAAACGCCGTAGGTCTTTTCTAGTAGGAATGCAAACAGGCTAAAAGCCATCTCCATTTTTGACTATATGGGAATAACTTTGAGGCTTTTTTTTTTTTTTTTTTAAAGAGGGATTGACAGAGATGGCAGGGAGGTGCAGAGGGAGAGGGACAGTGAGAATCTCCACGCTGGGCGTGGAGCCAGATGTGGGGCTCAATCCCAGGACTCTGAGATCATGAGCTGAGCCAAAATCAAAAGTGAGACACTTGACTGAGACACCCAGGCACCCTCTTCTTTCTTTCTTTTTTTTTAAATGATTGCCACAGTAAAAATTTGAAGGGAGGGTGGGGAGTGGGGTTGGGGGTGGGGAGGGTTTCTGAACCAGAAAAGCTGCCCCAGAAGTAATCCATTTTCTGTAGGGAGAAGCAGGCCTGTGATTGACCTGTGTGTATATCTCTCAGCTGCTTAAGGACCTATTGCGATGCAGGTTTGGATCTGGAGGAGTGCAGGAAGCGCATGCTTACTGACTTTTAGAAGACTCAGAAGTAGAGAATGACCTTGGAAACCCACTCAAGACTACCCTCTGATTTGGAGGGTATCTGATTCTAACAGCGATAAAGGTCTTTATTCCAATGTCACCTACTTCATGAAGTCTTCCCTGGACCTCCCCTCTCCCATTCCATGTCCTCTCCCTAGCTTTGTTTTTTCTCTTAACTTTTGTCACTATTTACCATATTATATGTTTTATTTATCACTAACATCGTGTTATTTACTTATTTATCTTGTTTCTGTTTTCTTCCCTAGTAGAATCTAAGCTTCACGATGGCAGAAATTTTTCTTATTTTGTCCACTGTTTATCCCCAGTGTCTAAAACAGTACATAGCACAGGGAGATGCTCAAATAAGATTTGTTGAATAAATGAATGAAAGAAGATCAAAATGATAAATAATCAGATGCTTACAAAGGATCTACTACATGCAAAGCGCTGGTAGCTAATTTAAACAAGTATAAACCAATTCCAATTCAGCTGTGAGGGCTGCCATAACAAGATACTGAAGACTCAGTGCTTAAACACAGAAATTTGTTTTCTCATAGTCCTGGAGCTATAAGTCCAAGATCAGGGTGTTGGCAGGTTTGGTTTCTTCTGAGGCCTCTCTCTGCCTTATACATGGCCACCTTCTCACTGTAGTTTCACGGAGTCGCCCCTCAGTCTATGTGTGTGTACCCCCAGTGTCTCTTTGTGTGTCCAAATTTTCTCTTCTTCTAATGACACCAGTCAGACTGGATTAGGGCCCACTCTAACAGCCTCACTTCAGTCACCTTGTGAAATGCTCTATCTTCGAATACTCTAACACCCTGAGGTCCTAGGAGTGAGTCCTTCAATGTATGAATTTTGGGGGGACAAATCTTAGCCCATAACATCCTCAAAAGGATTAAGATATGTTAGAAAAATAAGATATAAGTGCTTGGATATTAAAAATAGATCAGGGAAAAGGGCGTCTGGGTGGTTTAGTTGGTTAAGTGGCCAACTCTTGATTTTGGCTCAGGTCATGATCTTAGGGTCGTGGGACGGAGCCCAGCATCAGGCTCCATGCTCAGTGGGGAGTCTGCTTGAAGATTCTCTCTCTCCCTATCCTCTGCCCCTCCTCCTGCTCATGCGCTCCCTCTAAAATAAATAAATAAATAAATCTTTAAAAAGTATATTGGAGAAAGAACAAATCAAATATAAGAACTATACATGTACAAGATGAATGAAGTGGTATAATGTGGTAGGTATGCAGTACTCCTTATTAGGTATTGGGGAAAATTACATATACTTCTGAGCCTTGCTTCTCATTTGGAAAACAGAAATAATAGAATCAATGAGAAGATTAAATGGGAGAATGTATGCCACATTCCCAAGAGCTTGGCATGCAGTAGGTGTTCAATAAATGCTGCTTACCTCTTTACATCTCATCAAAAAGAGGACATTCATTTTAGTGCCACATATTAACAGGAGCATTGATAGCACTGTGAAGACTGTCTTTTCTAGGTGGTTCTCTTTCTTTTTTTACCCCAAAGTGTTATTTTTTCTGATTATGAAATAATTCCTACTCATGTTAAAACTCAAACACCATAGAGATGAGGTAGAAAGTGAAGGGAACCCCATAATAATACACTTCCTGGCAGAAAATAACCACTGTTCACAGTGCAGTATATAGCTTTCAGCCTTCTTCTCTATTTTTATGTAAACATATAATCTGTTTTTCATATAAAACTAAAGTGATTAGTAATGGGCTTCTTTCTATGCCAATATGTACAGATCCCACCCATTCGTTTTTACATTTACATTTTTCATTATAATGGGGAAGAGGGAGGAGAATAGGAAGACTCCTGTCAAAAGAGTTTGAGGGGGCGCCTGGGTGGCTCAGCTGGTTAAGCGACTGCCTTCAGCTCAGGTCATGATCCTGGAGTCCCAGGATCGAGTCCCACATCGGGCTCCCTGCTCGGCGGGGAGTCTGCTTCTCCCTCTGACCCTCCCCCCTCTCATGTGCTCTCTCTCTATCTCATTCTCTCTCTCAAATAAATAAGTGAAATCTTTAAAAAAAAAAAAAAAGAGTTTGAGGAAGGCTCCGTTACACAAAGGTAACTTGATTTCTTTTCCCTAGAACTGCTCAGAGCCTTTAAGATACACTGTGACCATCCAAGAGGCTGATACAGTAAGTGGTATGTGCCAGTTTTTGTGTCTCAGCCATAAACCTATCCACTTTACTGGGTTTGCAGGGCTGGCGGGCTGGGACTGTGCAGACCTCCACCTGCTTTGCGACCTGGCCCCCTGATATGCTCTGCCACTAAGGGGCGCTGAGGGGGCAACAGGGAGAATGGAGGAGGAACTTCCTGTTTGTTTCCTGTCCACTGCTCTAAGCGTCACCCCAGCAGCACCTGGAGTTGGCAGCAGCAAGTACTTTATCATAGCAGCGGCTGAATCCACTTTGTTCTTTTTCCAACATTTGCAGAACCAGCCTCATTGCATAGGAGATGCCAGCATCAGCTGGCTAGCACCCCTCCTCAAGAGGTCTGGGTTCCAGACCGATGGGAGCTCTTCTTCCTCTAAGCTCAGAGTCTAGCACCTGAGAAGCAGCAGCTCCCTCCTCAAAGGCCTAAGTTTTAGCAAGTTGGTCCCCCTCCTGTAAGCTTCTAGGGTTTAATAAGAACCAGCCCTATCAATACCCGCTGGTATATTTAATAATACCAGACCTAGGGGTGATCACTGCTTCCTACAGTTGCTACATTTGTGATAACTTAGTGTTCTTGTTCTAGTGTTCTTGTTCGCCTTTTCAGTTACTTAGTTAACAATTTCATATCTCTCTTTATATGAACTTCCTTCTGTTCAAATAATTGGTAGGTTTCCATCTCCTCACTGACCTCTGACTGGTACCTGACATTTCCAGGCCGTATTTGACTATGTCCTTTTCGTCAAGGGACAGCTCAGATGTTCAGCCGTCTGCCAAACACTCCTGGAGAAAGTTGGCTCTGAGCATTACCATTAAGCTAAAAAAATATGATTGTTAAGAAAGGCTCAAATTAGCTCCGTGAACCTGTAGAAATAAGGGAAGGTAGAGCGAAGGCTGTATTTGCCACCAATTTTAATATGCAATCATCATTTTTCAGCAACTAGATCTGCCATTAGTGAAAAGACTTTGAAGAATCACCAAAATGCGTATTGAAAGTTAACCCTAAGGGTTTTTGTTTGAGCCAAGACTTGCAGATCCAGAACATTTAATCTTCATTTGAGTTCATTTTATCATTTCTTAAAGTCTTTTAGTCATTTTAGCTTAATCATTTATCATGTTCTTTTTCTCTTAGATTTGCGGATTGGGACACCTTTGCTTTAAAATATAGTACTCAACCCAACAAGCCATGAATTTTCTCTCTCCACTTTACAAAGCTAATTAAATTCTCTTTCCTACAATAGTATTGATTCTTCCTGCCAACTTTTCCTTTAAAATATCCTTCACACTCATCTTTTCCTATTCATTTCAGACGCCACAACTTTCCTTTGCATCCTTCCTCTCCCGCTGGCTTGCTACAAGAACCTTTCCCCAATTCTTCCAACCTCCAGCTGCTCCCTATTCCAGTTCACCCGCTGTGCCATTACCTGACTGATTTACTGAGTTCAGCAATTCTCCTGGTCAAAACCCTTCAGAGGTCCCCAACTGCCTACATCTCTAACTTCTTAGCATAGTGTTCAAATTCTTCTCAGTTTGATCGCCAGCAACTCATCACTTCCCTGAACCTAATGCTCCAAACCTATTTACTCACTGTCTTAAATTGGATCTTTGCTTTTTGGCCTACAAGTGTGTATTCATCTCACTGTCCCATCAACAACGCCCTACCTGTTCTTACTCCCATCCAAATATTGTCAGGTCTGCAAGGCCCAACGCAACACCCCTCTCTGAGCAATCACTCCTTATCACTCCAGTATATTGGTCTTGTCCTTGCCTTCCTTGAACTCCTATAATGTTTAGTTTTTTACCCCTTAATAATAAATACTAGCTACCATTGACCGAGCACTCACTGTACAGCAGTACTTATGTGGATATTTTATTATCACTAATCGACAACCCTTCATCCTGTTTCAGATGAAGAGATTGAGACTCAGATTGGTTAAGAGTTTCCTAAGGTCATACAGCTTGCTAAGAGGTGGCATCAAGAGTACAGCCTTCTGTGGAAAACTGTATGGAGGTTCCTCAAAAAGTTGAAAATAGAGCTACCATATGATCCAGCAATTGCACTACTGGGTATTTACCCCAAAGATACAAAAGTAGGGATCCGAAGGGGTACGTGCACCCCGATGTTTATAGCATCAATGTCCACAATAGCCAAACTGTGGAAAGAGCCAAGA
>NW_028007263.1:0-953 GCF_054177405.1 Leptonychotes weddellii | reverse complement strand
GGTCGGGACACGTTTTCAGGCGTACTTACCACCACTGGCATGATGGCATGGAGGTACAGAGCCTGTGGTCCTCCTGTCACTTGACGGCAGGACCCCAGCAGGACGGGGCAGCAAAGGAGAAATGAGGTTTGAGATTTCTAGAGCCAGAAGCCGGGCCGGGGAAAACTCCTGCCATCATCAGATGTAAACTAGGAAGCGCAGGATTTACGTCCAGCCAAGGCCTCATCAAACCCGAGGCTCTCCTGTACTGGGAATAGGCTATCGGGCCACTTGCGTTGTGGTCGTGAGGCCACCCACGCGTCTCTCGCCCTCCCCTCAGTGGCACTCCAGCCCTGGAGCCACAGAGTCCCCAGATGCGTGCCGCGCCCCTGTGTGTGCGGCTCATGCAGCCCCAGCTCGCTGAGCATGGGAGCGTCCCCAGCATGGTGCCGGGCCCCTGGCCGACGTCCGACACATAACTCTGTAAGACTCATGAACGGATGAAGGCGTGAAACACTCATGGAAATCCATAGCTGCTTGTTCATTCTCCAGATGCCATCAGTGTAACTTTTTCACCACAGCCAAAAAAACCATCACCGTAAGGACATAATCCCACACGAGGGACCCGCCCTTGTGTTCTCCCACCCTCCCCCCTGCACAGTGACAAACGCTGGGCGAGGAGGAGGTGGACAGGCCCAGGTTCCCACGTGCAGGCTCACTCGCAGGGGGAGGCCCCTGCGTTCTAGGTGGAAAAAAAAATCCCTTTTCAGCTGTTCTTTGGAGTTTCCCCGGCATCCCCGCAGTTTGTTAAACAGAGGGCTTGCTGGTTGCAAAACTTCTCTGGCTGTTTTCGTTCCCTTTTTGGTGGAAACCTCTATTTGGTAACAGAACCCGTTTCTTGACAGGTTTTGTGTTACAGACGAGGTCTTGCTCCACCCTCGGAGCCTCTCCTTTGGGAACGCTGTTGCATTTCT
>NW_028007262.1:0-953 GCF_054177405.1 Leptonychotes weddellii | reverse complement strand
ATGGTCTAGCAGGATAATAGGAAGTAATTTCCCTACATTTCTGCTCTTACGTTTGAGAAGCAGGTTGGCCCTGGGAGATGGGATGGAGTGGAAAGGAAGAAAAGTGGCATAGCTTTTAGAACTCTTCTCAAAGTCAAAGACTTATGGGCATACCTTCTTAGTGCAACCCCTGTAAGTGACTTGTGCTTCCAAGCTCCCTTTTAGTCATTTTTCAGTAGGAAAACAAACCCATACTGCAATAAAATATGACTAAGCAAATAATCTAAAATTCTACAACAAAACCCCCAAATCTGATAGTGGGAAGCCATGATTAGTAATACATTTGTGCCCACCATTTTCTTTTACTAATTTTTAAAACTGTGATAAAATACACATAACATTGGGGAGAGGAGTTAAGATGGTGGAAGAGTAGGGGACCCTAAGTTCATCTGGTCCCTGAAATTCAGCTAGATAGTTATCAAATCATTCTGAATACCTGTGGAATCAAGTGGCGATCTGAGAAAAAGAAATGCTACAACTCTACAAATAGACAAATGACCACTTTTTGGAAGGTGAGAGGTGCAGAAACTTGAATCTAGGGCGATATACTGGAGGATATGGCGGAGGGGAGGGAGCTGGCTTAAGGAGGCTACTGCAAAGTACTATAAGCAGCAGAGTGCAAAATTGGAACTTTTAGAAGTCTGCTACAGGGGTTGCTGGAGGGGGCGGTGAAGGGATAGAGTAACTGGGTGATGGGCATTAAGGAGAGCACATGATGTAATGAGCACTGGATATTATATAAGACTGATAAATCATAGGCCTGTACCTCTGAAACCAATCATACATTATATGTTAATTAATTGAATTTAAATAAAAAATGTTAAAAAAAAAAGAAGTCTACTACAGTGGGGGATGTCCCTGGCTTAAAGACGCTGAGGTGTTGAAGTGGGGTGGAATCCTAGGTGGGACAGTGT
>NW_028007261.1:0-953 GCF_054177405.1 Leptonychotes weddellii | reverse complement strand
AAGCAACCAAACTCCCTCACGGAGATGGCCAACTATTTTATACTCGAGTAATTCTGCTTTGCTCTACAGGCAAGGCTTGGGACTTTCAGTTGATAGATTGAGTGTGTTAACATCTGGAAGACAGTGTAACCTTGGGAGGAGTGGTGCATCATGGAGGCCAACGGGTCCACCTCTCTGAGCTCAGTCACTAAAACAGAGACGAGAATACCTCTTTCGTAGGGTTATCATGCAAATTAAATGAGATAACAAATGTAAAACACAGTGCCACAAATGCTCAACAAATAGTCGGTGTCTTCCCTTGCCCTAAAAAAAAAGGACCTGCGGTGACCAGGAATACAAGTGTCCTGACTCCTTAACTTTCCAGATGTTACAGAGGCCACGGGATCCCCACCCAGGAGTCATCTGGGTTTGAATGACTGCTTTGGGGCTCAGGGTTTTTGTATAAGATGGAGAAATAGTTGAGAGTCTTTTCTGGTTTTCCAGTCTGTTTCTAAGGTGCTCAATCTCTGGACAGTCTCTGGATTTCAGGGATGTTCTCTTTCCTTGAATAGTCGCATTTTGGATAACTGAGGCACACCCAAAGCCAGGTGGTTCCTCAAGATCAAACCAAGCACGCCAGAGCGTGAGGTCAGAGGCTTGTCCGGGAAGAGGTGCACCCTCTCTTGGCTGCCAGCCCTGGGCAGACCTCTTACCCTTCGTGGGCCTGATTTCAGGCCCCCCCTTTTATTTTTAAAGCCAAGCATTTGACATCCTAATCACAGAACCTCAGAGCTCAGAAGACATTTGGGGTCCTTACCTACAGGCAAGGTCAGGACGAAATCCTCCCTCTCTGTAAATCTTGTTCATAAAGATTCTCAGAAAAGGGAATTTTAGATCCAAGCCTCCCATTTGTCTGACGGTCCTAGTGTGCCTTCATGGGGTCCAAGTCCCTTCCGTCACTGTGTAAATTAAGC